>NC_048230.1:86998949-87050462 GCF_002007445.2 Ailuropoda melanoleuca
TCTGCCTTAGGCTCAGGGCGTGATCCCAGCATTATGGGATCGAGCCCCACATCAGGCTCCTCTGCTGTGAGCCTGCTTCTTCCTCTCCCACTCCCCCTAGCTTGTGTTCCCTCTCTCGGGCTGTCTCTATCTCTGTCAAATAAATAAATAAATAAAATCTTTAAAAAAAAAAAAAAAGAATTTATTTATTTGAGGGTTGAGTGGGGGAGAGAGAGAGTGAGTGAAGGGGGGGCAGAAGGAGTGGGAGAGAATCTCAAACAGACTCCCTGCTGGGTGATCTCATGACCCTGAGATCATGAGCTGAGCCAAAACCAAGAGTTAGAGGCTTAACAAGCTGAGCCACCCAGGGGCCCTTGTGGTTTGCTACTTTGGAAGTTGGTACTATCGTTGCAACTGTAATTAGGTCAGTAGGGTAGCCACTAGCCACTGTGGCTATTTAAATTTAAAATAGTTAAAATTAAATACATTGTAAAATTCATTTTCTAGTCGAATTGCCACATTTCAAATGCTCAGTAGCCACATGTGACTAGTGACCACCTTACTGGGTAGCACAGACAGAACATTTCCGTCAGTGCAGAAAGCCCTTCTGGACGGCATTGTTCTAAACAGTGAAAAACTGTTATAAGGTGATTTACGTGGCCTTTTTCTTAGAAGGTTGCTTAATTTAGTTATCCTGGTCTTTTCAAGTAAGTTTGAGATTAAGCGTGAGTTAAAAGTCACACGTGTCTCTTATTTAGTTGTATTATATTACTTCCCTTGATACGGAATTTTTACGTAGAATATTCTCTAGCTTCCAATGGAAGGGCACAGAGTGGTAACAGTCTTTGATTTGTGGGGAATGAGGGTCCTGCCTGAGCCAGGACAAGGCTAGGAGGGGCTTAGCTCTTCGCTGTGTGTCACCAACGGCTTGGGATATGGAGCTAGGAAGGCTAAAGGATTCTGGTTTAATCAACTGAACTTGATTTAACCAAGATGCTGTGTGGAATATAAATGTGGGGTCAGAGTGCTTGTTTGGGGGCAGCTTACTGCTCTGCAAGTCTGAGAGCCACGAACTCATCTACATAAAGGATAGCAGCTAATGAGACTTCAGACGAGCACATTCCTGATTTGAGCTTTTATTTCTGCCACGTTCCAGGTGTTGTGTTAGAGCCTGGGAAAACAGCTGTGAGCAACACGGGTGAAGCCTCTGCCCTTCTGAGATTTACAGCTGAGTAGTAGAATGGCAGCTGAAGGTTTAGGCTTTTACATTGGTGACTGTTTACTTCATTTGCACTATTTTCTCCCTGTTTTTTTCCTACTTTTATTCCCCCACTGTGAAAATAATACATCATTATTAAGGAACATGTGGAGAATAAAAGTAGAAAGAAGAAGAGGGAATTCAATGTTAATGCAGTGTTTTGTTTTGCACTATTGCTTTAAGAAAATGTATAACCTCATAGGAGTTTCCCATGACAGCCTCTGTTTAGGGCCCAGGGAATGGCTCTTACTTAAAGTGTTTTAAAAATCTGGTTAGAGTAAAATCAGAACAGCTAATGCTTTTTCCCGTCCCTGACCTATTTTGCATAAAGAAAGTACCCACTTAACTTTGCAGCTCAAGCAATTTCCAGACTACGGTGGTGGTTATAGCTCTGCCTCCCACGTTGGAACTTCAGGTTGGGAGGAATAAGCATCTGAGAGGCACAGAGACCGCTGTTCCTGGTTCCTGAGAATAGAAAGTGCCCTCTGTGGGAGGAGTAGACTAGGTGAGGTCCACACTAGCTCTCAGTGCTAATGACTGTGGAATGGTCTGGAAATATGGCAGCTAAATGCAAGCATTAGGTGTTTGAAGTATTTATACTCCATGTAGCAGTGTATCCAGATAGTGTGGAGCGGAGGCAGGCCCGGGGTTTGGTGGCATAGTGGGAAATAATTCATGGACAAGCAGTTTAAATAGGATGAGGTTTTTCTGTGCATTGTTCATATGTCAGTTTTCAATATTGCTGGAGAAGAAAGTGATGAAGCATATGTTGTGCTTCTAGTATTCATTCAGAAGGAGGGAGACACAAAAAGTTTTGTAAATACAAGATAATAGTAATATTGACAATTAAGGCATAATTATTGCTGAATTCCTTAAGCGTAAAAAAAATCCTTGTGACATGTTTTATAATGTGAGACTAAGATGGAAAGCAAGTACTCATGTGGTCAGAATTTGCTATTTGTCTGTTGGAATAGACATAAATGAAGGGACTTGCAAGGGTCAAGAAGGGGACCTTTACTTTGTTTTCTAAAAAAGAATATATCACAAATAATCTGAAGTGAAAATGCTAAAATTGCTAGCGTTTCTTAATTCAGGGTGGCAAATACTTGATTTACAGATTATTCTGTATACTTTCTGAAGCTTTTTTTCTAGTCAGAAAGAGTTGAAAAGAAGATCGCTGTTATTAGCCTGAACTCAAGCCTTGATTGATAAAAATGAGGAAAAAATTTAAAGAAAACGGGCGCCTGGGTGGCACAGCAGTTAAGCATCTGCCTTCGGCTCAGGGCGTGATCCCGGCGTTATGGGATCGAGTCCCACATCAGGCTCCTCCGCTATGAGCCTGCTTCTTCCTCTCCCACTCCCCCTGCTTGTGTTCCTTCTCTCGCTGGCTGTCTCTTATCTCTGTCGAATAAATAAATAAAATCTTTTTTAAAAAAAATTTAAAACAAATTAGGCAATACAGTCAGTTACCCAGTGTCGGTTTTCTTTATTATGGCCCTGTTAATCTGATTTTTAATTGGTAGTTCTCTGGTTTTTTTCCACCTTAGTCCACCTGAGTCATTCTGTGTATGCTTGTCCTTGACAGTTAGTCTCCGAGGAAGGGGGGGAACAGAGAAACTGTGTAGTTAGCAAAACTCGCCCAGGAGATTCTGAGGACCCTCCCCCATCACCGATGCAAATGTTTAACACAGGGCAATCGTACTTCTCTAAGCCTTTTTTCCGTTTTTGGCATCTCTTTATCCAGGGCACCAGAACTAGCTCCTCTGAAGAGTAAAATGATCTATGCCAGCTCCAAGGATGCGATCAAAAAGAAGTTTCAAGGTACGGGTTAGATTTACTTCCAGATATGGAGAGGTGTGGTGGGCCCCTGGAATGGGGGCTACGCCTTTTGTAAGAAGCACCTTATTTCTTTTGGAGAGCCTCGGTGACAAAGAAGGCAAGGGCTGCCTGTTTCGAGGGAAAACCTGGAAGGCTGAACCTCGCTTTCAGCATGTCTTCTGCCTTGTGCCAGTCACTCTGGATCTGAATGACCTGTCTTAAAAACCTTATCCTTGGAGGAGAAGGGGGGATGAGAGAAAACAAAACCCCCTTATTCTCTAGGTTGTGTGCATATTGCTTGTTTAGGCTGGTTTTAAATTAGTTTGGGATGCTGCTGAGTTCCTCACATAGCATACGGAGATTCATTGCTTTACAGTGGCCATACTACATAATGAATTTATTATTGCCTGTGAATCTGTTGACTTAACAAAGTTGAAAAAAGGATACATTCATAAATGGGAAAGGATATTCTTCATCTCTAGCTTTACTTTGGAATGGTATGATTTTAGGTACCTGACTCATCTGTGTCCAAAGGAAGGTACTCGTAATTACCACTTGAACTGGCCACTTGTCTTTGCCTTGCCACGGGGTGATTGGGATCCTGCTGAGCTGGCCTGACCATACTTACTGCCTCCAGCCAGGAGGAAGTGTTGGTATGATGGGAAGAGCATGGGGCAAATGCCCAGAGGCCTGCACTGAGGGCTAAGCTTGTAACTTAACTGCTGTGTGACCCTAGCCCAAAGCACTTAACCTCCTTGGGCCTTGATTGTCTCGCTGCAGAATGGGAGGCTTGGTGTGGATCACGTGAACTCAGTGTGACAGGTTGCCCCACCACCTTCCTTGCCATGGCCAGCTCCAAACAGCTGGGTGAGCCCAGGTCACAGGGCTGGACCCGGTGTGGTTCTTGTTTTACTGTGGCTGGTTTTTCTATTCTTGTAGTAGAACAGGTTTGCTCTAGCTTGCCTTACTTAGGAAAACGAAATCTCGCTGCTTTCCTTGAAACCTGCTGCCGTGTAGTTCAGGACTTGTCCGATTCTACATGCGCTTGGGTTGATGTTGGGCCACACCGCACCACCCCCACCCCCCGGCAGACTGTGTTCAGCAGTTGGTTAACTGATGTTTTAACATGACTTCTCAGTGTTCCACAGCGCAACTGAAAAAGATTGACGATGGATTCCTCACCATCCTTATGCTGCGTTGCCTTTCCGTGAAGGAAAGGGAATTCTTATATAGACTTGACCTGCTTACGTTAAAGATGGCCACCTTGTCGCTTTTTTCCCTTACGAGACTGTCATTGGCTTTCTCCAGTCAGTCCTAAGTGGTCCAAAAGCTGGCCTGCTGGACTTTCTGCAGCTTAGGAAATGGTCTTAAAATTACGGAGAATCAGAAACAATGCAGATGTTTACAGAGAAGCTACTGTGTGTGATTCCCTGAGTGAGTTCGTTCTGCAATGAGGCGATGTAATCTTTCTGAGACAGCCATCAGTAACACGTTTCGCATGGTTTTCATTGTGATAGAGTTCTTAAACGTGCAGAATACCACTGGAGAGCGAACTTCTAGAGCAAAGGGGATGCTGTTGTAAATACTCTTACTCTTCAGTATAGTTGACTAAATCAACTGTGCAATTGAAGCATTGAATTTATATTTTTACTTACGTTTTAAAAACCAAGAAAATTACTAGATCTGCTGTTTAACTTTTTATCAAAACACAGCATATCTATTGTACATCATAAATTTTTGTAGAACTCAGCGTTCACAAACTGAACAAAATGGTTGTTTCCTGCTTTAGCAACCAGCACTCCAGAAGTCTCCCTCGTGCCCCTTCCAGTCACACCACCTTCTCTTAGTCCTTTCCACAGAGGAACCAGCAGCCTGGCTTCTAGCAGCATAAAATAGCTTCAGCTGATTTTCCGTTATACAAATAAAATCATCCAGACTGTATGCTTTTATGAAGTTTGGCTTTTAGCGTTCTGTTTGTCAGTCATTCATTTTGATGCATGTACTTACAGATGACTTATTCTCCTTACTGTGTTGTGTTCCATTGTTTGTATATACCACAGCTTTTCTGTCCATACTAGAACTGGTCTTTTAAAACAGTTCCCTGTCTTAGAGCAAGAAATAGATTACATTTCTGCTATAATCCTTAAAGAGAATTGTTGTTTTTTCTCCCTAGGCATAAAACACGAATGTCAAGCAAATGGGCCAGAAGACCTCAATCGGGCTTGTATTGCTGAAAAGCTAGGTGGATCCTTAATTGTAGCTTTTGAAGGATGCCCTGTGTAGACATTCAGTGCCACAAACCGAAAGCTTCCATGTTTAATGTTATCCTCTTCTATATAAGTAAAGCAAATATGTTTAGGCCAGGGTCTCACAGAGGGGGAGCTGTCTTGTCATCTGTTAAAGTAAACGAAATATTCTATAAACATGTGCAGATGGCCCTAAATAAATCAAAAATCTAAAGTTTTATTGGTGTGAAATTAAATTCTTATTGGCCAAACGCCTGTTTTGATGAGTTGGCTTGTAAAGGTTTTTGTTAAACTCCTGATTTTTGGTAATGCAGTTCACCAGACAGAACAAGGGCCATATGAAGAGAATCATTGAATCTTTGTAACCTCGGCAGTTACTTTGTTTCTTTTGCTTAGAGAATTGGTCATAAACTGGTTATAATTTTGGCCCACATTCTTTATTTTCTCTTGAGCTAAACTGCATCACGGAAAATAAATCTCCTTACCACATGTAACAGCACTAATATACTAACTACAGTAAGACTAAGTCAGGAGGTCTTTACTTCGAGCAGATGTGTGATGGGGACTGCCTCAGAGCTGCGCACGCTTCTGGCCAGCACTTTCTGAGCACGCAGTCGGCGTACGGGAAGCAGCTCCGTGCACCTGCAGCGAGCTCTCCACTTGCTAGTTGGGAGACTGTTTGGGGAGTGACCTTGCATCTTGGAAAGAAAATGATGGTGTGTCTTCAGGAGAACCGACAATACCTTGTAACAACTAATTATAATGCAAATTAGGGCTCCGTTGTAATTACAACACTTTGTTAGTGAAGATGATAAAATGGTGTATTGACAAGCTGGGACACCTGTAACATCTTGAACTGTGTCTCCTTCAGAATTTCGTTGCTTCTGGTGCAGGAAGGAGTGGAAGAACACTAAGTGTATGTGTACGCTGGGGCCTGGGACAACTTCCTGATTTCCTAGAGCGGTTTATGGATTGTATGTGAAATGGGGAGCAGGGATAATGGATGACACCCACAGGAAGCCACCACCTGATGACACTTGGAAGTGATTGTCTTTAACATCACAGGCATAACACTTTGAACAATATAGAGATGCACACAGTTGAACTTAGAAGTAGCACTATTGGCTTTATGTAATAAAGGAAGCATTTTTAACTTACCTCTCGTGTAATTATTCACATGGGAATTGGGGATGAAGGACTTTGCCTTCCATCGATGGGATAAGGCGTGGAGGTTTGGGTATTTCAGACAATTAGAGTTAAGGTCACAGTTCCTTCCTCCTCTTATTGAATGAGGAAGTTGGTGTAAAAAAGTTGGGAATCTTTTTCTTACTCCAAACGTGTATCTAAATACCAGGGTTTATCTCCTTTCTGATTTATTTGGGAGGCAAAAAAAGTTATGCTTTAATCAAAATACTTCTTTCAAAATTGTCTAGAAGACCATGCTGGCTACTGGCTTACTGGTGAGCTGCTTGTCATTCTTTCATCCTGAATTTCTGATGTCCTCTGCTGTAAAGCAGTACTTTCCGCGACAGTCTCTAATAACAGGCCTCCCAAGAAGCGTCGCAGGCTGCCTGACTCAAGAATCAGCCATGTAGGTAGAGCCAGGTGTTTGGTCAAGGAGTTAAGGAGGAGGAAGTCTTTTTCTGTGGTTTCAGCTTGTGGCTTGTGGCATGTGGCACTTCTTGTAGCACCAGCACTCCCTGCTGGTGTGTGTGCATTTGCATGTGGGGGGGGTGAAGAGGGGTGGGAGGAGGGAGAGGGATGCATGCTATGGGGAGGGTTTCACACAGGGTACAAGGATATAAGAGAATGTAAACCTCTCCCACTGGCTCCATTCTCAGGCCAGAAATGGGGAAAATGCTCATAGTTACTTAAATCTCCACCTAGGGGAACTTTTGAGAGTCTTAACTGCATTCCTGAGGTGGGGGCCCAAGAATCCTGCTAACAAGGACTCCAGGTCATTCTGATGCCAAGTGAGAGTCCAAGACCTCAGCCGACTGGTGAGGAATAAAAGTGCAGGTACACTCTGCTTTCCAGGAGCACGTTGACATTCCTGCAAGTGGAGACGCGGTGCCCAAGTGTGTTCGCGGGAAGCCGACTGAAGGGTCGTCTGCGGGTACTCTTGCCCTGGGAAAGAAGCCGACAAAGCCACTGCGAACAGAAGTTCAGAGCTTGACTAGGAAGTTTGTTATTTCAGGGAATATTAATCCCCGAGAAAACAGTGAGCACAGCGACTCGGATAATAGAATTAGGCTCAGTCAAGTGGTTTCCTTTTGTGCAGAACTGCCCAGAGGACTGGCTGGTCACACATAGGAAGTGCAGCTTGTTTTAGGCTGGTTTGTTGCTCTTTGGACTCTGGCTATGCCCAGGGACACATCACTTTCCCATGATTTGGGCATTTCTGAAATAAAGACCGACAGTCTCCAGACCAAGTTCAAGCTGGGCTGTAGCTGTAAGAAGGGTCGTTATAGTTGACCCCTGGAACAACACAGGTCTGGACTGTGTGGTTCCATTTCTAGGTGGATTTTTTATAGTGCAGGACTATAAATGTATTTTCTTTGTGATTTTCTTTAGCTTTATTGTAAGAATATAGTGTATGATACACATAACATAGAAAATGCATTGATGTTTTTGTTACTGGGAAGGCTTCAGGTCACGAGTAGGTTTTTAGTAGTTTATGGGAGAGTCAAAAGTAATACAGACTTTTCACTGTGCAGGGCGGGGACATCTGTGCCCCTAACCCCTGTGTTCAAGGGTCACCCATAATTGCATTGTGGCTGCGAGAGGCTGAAATTCCAGGAGCCTGGGATTTGGTGGAAGCAAAGCTATGTAACCTGAGCTGTTTGACTGGCCAGGTCTGTCCTTGGGCTCTGCCCAGAAGACCTACCAGCCTGTAGCCGGTGCCCCCAGCGGGCCGCCCGGAGAAGTCAAGTCACTTGCCTAGGGTCACACAACTCCTCAGCAGCAGAACTGGGACTACAACTTAGATCTCTTGTTCTGGCCCTAAGCTATTCCCATTGTGGCCCGGGAGAGTTCTTCATCTCTAACATCTGGAATTCTAAGGTTAGGCCTTGTTCAGTGCCAGAGGTGAGGCTGGAACTGGGGCAGGAAAGGTAATAGTTCTTTCGGGCTTGGAATCCTGTTAGACCCAAATCTGAAGGACGCTCAGAGACAAGGCGTTTGTGGCGAGCGTCTAGCGGTTTCTGAAATCTGATGTTTTGGCTGCCTACAGGCCAGCCATCCTGGTTTGTACGTTTCGTTGAGTATCATGCAGAGGTGACCAGAGGAAGCTAGTTAGAAGATCCGGGGCTGCCACAATGGGGCTGCCAGGTCTGGAGACGCTGTTCATGGGCCGCTTGACCCTGGAGCTTCAGGTTGCGTACGGGAGCCTCTGAAGGGCAGCATAGAGACTAGATGTTCTCAGAACTCATGTGGCTGCACTGAGAGGGGGGTGTCTCAGATGCGGTTGCAGCACTGAGCCCGGGGTGCCCAGGCCGCAGCCTCTGTGAAGCCAGTCCTGGGGGGAGCAGTGCTTCCTGTCAGCAGCCTAGCGGGCAAGCCAGTGTATGCTTGTCTAGCCTGGGCGACTCCTGCCTCCACACTGGCCTTCCAAGCACAGGGCTACACAAGCCGGTTACCCGGTGCTGCAGGGGCCTTGCATTTGCAGGGTAGGGAGCTATAAATGGCCAGGCCCATGAGCCATGCTCCTTGGGCGTCTGCCACGTTGAGAAAGACTAGGGGGGCCTATCCACCCCGTTTTAGCAACTACCGACGGCAGCTGCCTCCAGTATCTTCCTGAATGGCTCTCTTCCTTCCCCAGCCTGCTGCTATAACCTTACCCAGGACAGCCCTGGAGACAAGGCCAGGCCAAGGCAAGCTCTGGCAGGCTGCTTAGCAAGCTTGGGCCCCCTCTGCTGGGCCTTGAGGCTGCATGGTACCTGCTGGGGTGGGTGGAGTGGAAGGTGGACGATGGGCCCTTAGAACTTGAGCTGCAGGAGGTCTCCAACATGGCCTTTTTGAGAGCCCCCCCCGGTCAGCCTCTTGGGGCCCCCATCCTGCATCGTGCCCACCTGTTTTACCTCCTCGAGGCAGGTGGACACCGGAGGGTCTCTGCCAGCTGGTCTGTCAGGATGCAGGGAGCAGCCGTCACCATGTAGTCCCCAAAGGCAGCAGTTTGGTACCGCCCAGATCTCCTCCCCTGCCTTTCTTGCCCCAAGGGCCCCCTTCCTGTGCCTTCAGAGGGCATCTGCCAAGCGTAAGGATTCTCAGTTCTGCAGTCAGTGTGGCAGGGCGAGGGGAGCTTACTAGAAACGTCAGCTTACAGGGCCATGGGGACGTTCTTGATGCAGGAGTCTGGTACAGGGCACATCTGGCCTCAGTTTCCCACCAGGAGACTGACCAGGACCCCAAACCACTGGCCTTGGTTAAGGCCACTGTTGGTGGGAGGAGTTGTGACTCCCTACAGGGTAGGTCCTTCCGCATGGAGTCCCTGCCCCTCGTGCACAGGGCACTTGGAAGGTGCAGTGAGGGGCCACAGGTTTGGGGGAGTTGGCCACTGTTCATGGGGTCCATGGACTCCAAAACTCAGCTCTTCCCCTCCAGCTGACCCCCTGGCTGAGTGATGCACTGACAAACGTTAGAGGTGGGTCTGAAACTTGCCTTGCCTTCTACCAGGTGAGCTTTCATTTCCGTGGGGGTTCTTTGCAAAATGTGGAGTGTACCTCCCGTGGGGACTGGAAGGTTTCATGTGAGAACCAAGCACAAGGCTGGGCACGTGGTCAGCATCAGGTATGGGCGGTCACTTTCTCCTGTTCCATCTCCTGCCAGGAAGCATGGCATCCGCGTCCCAAGTCCTGTGGGCTTCCCTCTCTTCGGCCCCCTCTAGAACAGGTCTGACGGTCTCCTCTTGCTTAAAAATCTTGTGGTTCCTACTGCTTTACCTGTCCAGATGCCTTGTCCTTCGTAACCCGGCTCCGAGGCCTGCTCGGCCTTGCCACCGATCCCTGCACCTGCTGTCCCCTCGGCCTTGAGCCCTCCCCTCTCCTGACAGACACCTCCCGCTGTGGAGAACTCCAGCTTAAGCTCACTTCTCTGGGGAGCCTTCCCCAAATTCCCAGCACCCTGGTCCCAGTACTGTCATGCCACAGAGCGCGGTTAGGTTGCCCGCAGGTGAGCCGCGCCTCAGAAGCCGAGACCAGGTCTTGGTCATGCAAATTCAGGTCAGCACTGCTGGGCCTCTGGGGGGTGCTCGGCGTGCGGAAGCTAGAGACTATGGTGCCCGGGTCACACCCACCACCCAACACCCATGACATGCATGCAGAGGTCCTAGGGCAGGCGGGAGGGACTAGTTCTTGACTTACCTTTTCTCTGGGCTCAGCACCCGCCCCATCGGGCCCGACCTGCTGAGTGCCCGCCCGCCCCGGCCAATCTGACCCCTCTCCCAGGACCGAGGCTTAGGAGGGCGATGAACAGGGACAGCACTTGCTCGAGGCGGCCCCTTGACAGGAGGACGCGTTGACGGCCGCCACTAAGCCCCGGGGCTTCTCACATTCACATTCTGTTCCTGGGTTGGTCCCACCCATCCTTTGACTCGACCCCTCCATCCAGGTGTTGCTCAAGTTACAAAGCCGCCCACACCTCTTGGCCCAAGGATGGCCCAAGGACCACACTGTCCCGGGCCACCGCGGGCACGGGGTCTGAAGATCAGGGCTGGTCGGAGCTGGCTGCTCCAGCTCTGGGCCACCCTCTTGAGGCACGGACGAGTGTCCACGCCCCCCAGGAGAGCAGAGGCCCCCTTGTTCGTTCACCGAGCTCACCTCACACAACCGCCCACGTCACCCACGGCCTGCTCGGGCAACCTCAGATCCTCAAGGGTGGGGGCAGTGATCTGCACACCTGGCCCCCAGGTGCCACGACCAGGAGACAGGCCGGGGAGGGCCCGGAAGCCCCAAGACGGCCGCTCATCTCCTGACTTCAGGGAAAGCAAGCAGCACACTTGTTCCGTCCCCAAGGGAGCCATCCCCTCTTTGTTCCTTGTCCTGGGCCTAGCGGCAAGGTCGGGGAGCCCCAGCAGACCAGACGACACCAAAAGCGCTGGGCGACAATGTTTGTTTTAATGGCATTAACATCCAGGAGGTCACACATCCATTCTTGCCGGCAACTTCTCCCAGGGGTGAGGGGCTGCTGCCTTGCTGGGTTGGGCTGTGACCCTCCAGTCCGCTCCACAGCCTTTGAGACTCATCCCCGGGTCCGCCCGCCTCCTGACCCCCAACCCAGGGAAAGAAAACAATTGCACTGACTGACACACAGATGCCCAGAGGTCCCGGCCTCCCCCGCGCATACCCTGGGGGCTGGCACAGAGCTGGTAAGGGCTTTGGCGTCTGCTCGGTGGTGGTCCAGGGCTGGTCCTGGGGAATAGTGTTTATCAAATGTGACAAAGGTTCTTTTACAAACTGGGGGTCTGGAAGATCTATTTCTGTGATTCTAAGAGACTCTCGTCTCTAATGGCTTCTCTCAGAGCTACTGGAGGTTGGGCCTGGATAACGCTGTGTTGGTTGGTTGATTTATTTGTAAGGAATGTGTAAGGCATTTTGGTAAGTTGAACAGTAACTTCTTTTCCTGAAGAGGAGACTCAGACAGATGTGCCCTCCTTTGAGCTGCTACCATCCTCCTGTGAACAAAGGTGGGCAGAGTGGGGGAGCAGCTGGAGCCAAGGAGCCTAACTCCTAGGTACCTCCAGTCCCCCTTGGGATTAATACCCCCACACCACTCCCGTCCCTACATAGAACACGCAGCCCGGCAAGTCTGGAGAACCACAGTGGACTCCGGGGGCTGGTGGGAGCTGACAGGAGAGGGAGCTCCCTGAGTTTGGGTGAGGCCCCTGGTACCCAGGCTGCGCAGAGCGAGGACCTAGCTGGCAGTGGGGGTCCAAGAGGCACTGCCCACCAAGGGCAGTGACAGAAGGGTGGGTGCTGGGCCCAGAAGGCTGCATGTCCCCACTAAGTCCCACCCCCAGGCCTGGGTCTCCTATCTCCCTGGCACCCCAGGAGTCCTGGGGCCTCCCACACACTGCTCCTCCCCGCCCCCCCCGGGGGAGGGCCCACCTCCAGGGGCTGGGGACACCAAGGCCTTGGGCGGAGCTGAGACACTCACTGTTTCGTCCAGCTGCTCCTGCAACTTCTTCATGGTCTCTCGCTCCTTCGCCAGCTGCTCCTGGGTTGTCTTCAAAAGCTCCTGTAATTTGGTGGCAGCGCATCCCAGGTCACTGGTTAATTTCTTCTCTTTTTCTAGTCTCTCCTGGGGGTCAGAGGGGCCAAGGGGATGAGCCATCTCGTGGCACACAGCAGAAGGACCACCTGCTCTGCCCGTGGGGCCCCGCTGCCTGCGAACTGGAGTCCTCCAGAGGTGTGAGGCTGTGGTCTCCTGCTCACCCAGACAGGGGTCGGTGCCCCGCTACCAGCACTGCCAGGACCCCTGTGACACTGGGGAGGTCCCGGTGCACTGGGACTAATGTGACAGAGGAACTGAACTTCCAGTCTTTCTTCATGGACACAGCCACACTGACTGGTGGCTGCCCGGTGTGACCTTGGGGGTTTAGGGATCCCACCAGCCCCCATCTCCACCAAATGAGGCCAGACCCTGCTCAAGGGGCCTCAAGAGGGCTCCCCCTCCCACCCCCACCCCAGACAATGACCACGGGAAGCTGGAGGCAAGAGCTGGCCCGGGGGCCCCTCTACCCTGACTACCCGCCCCACTTCTACCTTTAGCTGCGTGACCGCCTCTGCTTCTGAAGAGTCGAGGGGCCCCATGCTGCGGAGCTTCTCCAGCTCCGCCTGCAGCCGACACGCCGAGCTCTGAGCCTTGGTGGGGAGAGGGCAGGGGGGCGTGAGCGGGAGGCCCGACACCCCCGCAGCTCCGCCACGGGACGCCCAGCAGGAAGGGAGGGCAGTTCAAGGCAGGGGCGGGGGGTGGGGGGCCGAGGGGGGACCGCCCAGCAGACTCCTGGCCCGCACCCCACGGGCCCTGGCACACGGGGGGCTCCAGGGGCAGGGCCTGACCTCCTCGAACTCGGCCGTGAGCTTCTGCCGCAGCACCTGCTCGCCCTCCAGGGTGGCTTCCGTCCGCTCCAGCTGCGTCTTCAGCTGCATGGAAACACCACACACAGACTGTGGGAACTGGGGAGGGACCCCTCGGGGACCACGGCTGCTGGGCGCGCTCCACCTTCTGGCTGCACCTAGTGCTCCCTCAGCCTCTCCCTGCCTCTGCCTGCCATCGGACAGCCTCTCCCAAAGCTCCCCCTTTGGGGAGATGGTGCCTCAGCCCCAGGGACAGAGCTGGGGGACTGAAAAGAGACGCTACTAGGACCTCTGCTGACCCGAGCCGCCTTTAGCGAGAGCCACACAGGACGAGGATGCCCCACAACTCCATCCCCACCGCTGCTCCTCCGGGGACAGGCCCCTGCCTCCCGGCGAGGGTGCTCAACCACAGTTACTTGGGGCCCAAGTCTGGGGAGCAAGCGCCCTGCTACGGACAGCCCAGCAAGGGCCACAGTGGGAGGTCAGACTCCCCAGCCACAGGCCCAGCCGCCCTTCAGCCCTCCCGCACACAGGGTTAGGATCCAGCGCCTGACACCTTTCTACCTGGCCACTGCCCTGCCCTGCCCTCTGCTCTGGGGCTTCCTCAGAAGCTTGGGGGCCCCTAGCTGGGCAGAGTGGGGGCGCAGAGCAGGCGGTGGAGGCCCAAGCAGCCAATGTTCAGCCGGAACAGACGCCTGCCACCATCTGGCCCTTGTGCTCCAGTTGGGCAGGTGGGGGCCCATGCGGGCTGTTAGTGACAGATATCTGGGGACCAGCTCACCGCCCTAACCTCGATGGGGTCCTGCTCTGCTGGGGGGGCAGCTGAGGACCCAGCTACGTCACCATCCTCTACGTGGCTCTTCATCTCACTCAACTGCTGCCTGACCTGAAACAGGGAGGGGTGGGGGTTTGTGCCAATCACAGCCGGACACGTGGCCACTGCGCGTACACACGCACGTGGGGACACACACACACACACACACACACGCACAAACCCCCTCAGGAAGACAGCAGGTGCTTCCGATGGCTGGAGCTCCAGGGGAGACCTGGTTTGGCAACCCTGACCCCTCAGTGGAGCCAAACTGAGGCCTAGGGGCCATCCCTGTGCTCTGCTCCAAGGCCAGCCGTGGAGCCCTCCCCAGGAGCAAGGTGACCGCTGATGGACACAGCGCACACAGAGCTAAGGAACTGAAAAGGAAGTGAGAGGCAGCGGACGGGCTCGGCCCAAACAGCGCCGGCGGGGTCCCGGGTCCCTTCCAGCTGCAGGCCACTGTCCAGAGCCCTCTTTAGGGTCTAGAAAAGATGATGAGAGGACACCTGCCTAACAAGGTTCTCTCACATCAGAGCGCCACTGCCGGGAGCAGGGGACACATCTGGGGACCCCCACGCCCCAGGGCCTCGGATCGGAAGCAGCAGCAGCATCACCCATGAAGCTCTGGTAAAGGTTCTTTCTAGTCGAGGGATCGGGGTGGGCCCTTGGTATGAGCTCCCTGGGGGGCACGGGTGGTCTCAGACCCCCTCCAAGAGGCACATCCCAAGGCCTGTCCTCCGGCTTCCCTCCCTCCCAACAGCAGCCCCCCAAAGGTGACACCAAAATGCACAGGCCTGTAATGATGAGAAATTCTGGGATTTTCTCTGCACGTGACCTCCACTCGGGCAGAACCCCCAGGCCCTGTCACTCAGACCCGGCGTAGGCCAGGGCTTTGGGGAATGGCCCTCGGGCTCAGGCAATGGGGCCCAGATAGCACCCGCTCCCCAGTGAGGCCTGAATAAGCCGGGGCGCGCTGGGGGGTAGGGCGGAACACGTACCCCCCCGCCCCCGGTGCAGGGGCTGCTCGTGGCTCGGCGGCTGCCGGGGGAGTGCCCACGCCCTGGACCAGACCTGCCTGCTCTTCATAAATCAGGCGTGTGTTTGTCTTCAAAATCTGCCAATTTCTAAGTGGGAACGATGAATTCAGGATTTTAAGAAAGGCTGCAGATCCAGCAGCACGGGCTGTGGCCTCACAGGCGACTGCTGGTGGCTGCAGCCCCAGCGCTCGTGCTGATGGGGGGAGGCCTGCCTCTGTGAGGCCCGGCTGACCTGGCCAGGAAGCAGGGAGCAGGTCAGCCACCAAAGCAGCTAGGAGGACCCGAGGCCACCTGGCCCGGCAGGAGCCCCGCACCTCTGCCAGCATGGCACCCCCGTCTGCCCCCTGCCCCAGGGTACAGCAGGCCTCCGTGCACAGCCGCAGGTTTGACTGAACTGATCTGAGCCACAGGGCTCACAGGGAGCTGCACTGCCTGGAGCCCCGCCCCGGAGCTCCCAGTGTTGGTCCCGGCAGCCACCACCCCCACCCCACCCCAGCTTGGAGCCCCTCCAGCAGGGCCCGTCAAGCCTGCCCCTAATGCTGGATTGGCGCACACCTCCCTGCCACCAGGCCGTGTTACCTTTGACGGGGTGGAGAAGCACAACTGGCCAGTTAACCACACACACACGCACACGCACACCCACACCCTGGCACATGCCCGCTTCTCTCCACGCTCACTCACCAGGGCGAGCTCATCGCTTTGTTTCTGGGCTTCACTCTTGGCTGCATCCAGCTGAGACTGAGATTCTAATAAAAGCTGCCTCAACTTGGAGAGGAAACGGGCCCAGGTGACAGAGAAGGGAGAAAACCAGTTCCTATGCGTTAGCACAACAGACAAGCGAACACGACACGTCCCTGTAACCCACTGCCCGACAACATCACGGAGCAGAGCAGCCACGGTGGGGGCTCCTTGGCCTTCCAGAACTGTCTTTCTTAAAGACTTCAGAAGACAGAAGCCACTACGTTCCTGCCTTGGACTTTCCTTTACGGACTGTCTTGTAAAATAGGCCAAAAGTCTGAGACCAAACCAGCATGGGGGCGGGGCAGGCTTGTGCTTTCTGCTTCTGACCAAACACAGTAGCAGATTTAAACTCGTCTGCCCCCAAAACGGTGTTCCCGGGCCAGGGAGAGAAATCTCCCGTCCCATGGGGCTTTCTGAGCTCTCCCCCCCCACCCCCGCCACACCTCCTCGGCTCAGCTGGCCCGAGGCCAGGGCCGAAGCCTGAGAACCCAGACTCCGCTCAGGTGAGTGAGAGCCAAGGGTGAAGGAGGCACGCGGAGCGGCTGGACACCCCACTGGGCAGACTTACCCCCGCCACCTCCTTGGCGTAGTTCTGGCACTCGGCGCTGGCGGCCACCATGTGCTTCTCCAGCTCTGCCTCCAGATGTGAGGTGTGCTCCCTCACCTGGACACACACACACACGCACACACGTGTCAGAGGCCTCGAGCGGGCCCGCAGGAGGCAGTGACCACAGGGAACAGACAGGCAGCGGTCTGGCTGCCCAGGGGTAAGGGCTGGGACACCATCCACGGCCTGTCGGCAACGGGCCAGCCAAGGACCGGCAGAGACGAGTCCCTGGCAGTGAAACACCTTCCCAGACTCCAGCACTCCCGGGCCCAGACGTGTGCTCAGCCTCAGCAGGGGAGGAGAGGAGAGCTTTTCAATTTGCTGGCTGGGTGGATGCCAGGGGCACCCTCCAGGAAGCAGGGCTGACGGGGTGTCGGCAGACAGCTCTGGGGCCACCTCGCACCCGGCCTGCGACGCGGCCACTGCAGAAGCCGCCGCGCTGGGGCCTGGGGCTTGGCGTTCCGTACAGGCCCACGGCTGCCTCGGGTCACTCTGAGCCTGCGGGCGGCTCTCATGAAGGAAAAGCAGGACTGACAAGACCCCTTCGCCTCTCTCAAGACATGTAGTCCCCGAGGGAAAAGTAACTACAGGGGCCTCTGTAAGAAAGAGAGCGGCTCTCTGAGCAGAGCCCTGCACCTACCTGCTCTGAACTTTCAAGTTCTCCTTTTAGCTTCTCTACAATGTCTTCGAGATGTTTCACTGTGACCCGTGACTGCCAAGCCAAGGGGAAGGTCCAGTCAAACACAAGCCCCTGGAAGGGGACGGTCCCAGGACCCAAGCAGGACGGGCCCCCTCCCAGGAAGCCCAGTGGTGCCTGCCCACCTCCTCAAGTGTGACCAGCAGCCTCTTCCTTGGGGGGAGGGGGTATCTCGAGACTGTCGCCCTTGATGGCACATCACCAAAACCCAGCAAACTCGCCTCCTGTCTCCCAAGAGACCCACGGGACTCCCATCTGCTTTCCCCCCGGTTTTGACACAATTCTGACCTAGCTGTCCATCTCTAGTAAGTTATGCTTGAATTCCTAGGGAAGGGGGACCCCCCGGAGCGACACCTGTGTCACGGCCCCTGGGACAGGGCCTTG
Source organism: Ailuropoda melanoleuca (assembly GCF_002007445.2). Taxonomy (NCBI): domain Eukaryota; kingdom Metazoa; phylum Chordata; class Mammalia; order Carnivora; family Ursidae; genus Ailuropoda; species Ailuropoda melanoleuca. The sequence continues at coordinate 87,016,603 of NC_048230.1, forward strand.
GGCCCCTCCTGTACCTGCTGGAGCTCTTCCTCCGTGGCGCTCACTTTGGCCTTCCACACGTTCTCCTCGTCCTCCACACTCTTCTGCAGGTCTCTGAGCATGCCCTCCTGCGGGAACAGGACGCTGAGGCGGGGCCCCTTCCCGGAGACCCTGCCCCCCACGAACGCAGCTGCAGCCTCCCGTCCCCTGGTTCCTCTGGGATGGCTGCTCTCTGATTCCGTCAGTGTCACGGGGGGAAGACGGTGGGTCAGTCCCGGAGTGGGGTCGCTGGCCAGTGTGTGAATGAAGACTGCGGGCCCCACAAGGGAGGCCATTAGGACTCTCATCTCTGTTGGGTTTCTCCCTAGCGCTGACCTCAGTGGCCCAGGGCGAGGAGCACGGGATGGGGTCAGGCAGGAGGGCTGGACCTAGCATGGCTCCTGAAGTCACAGACAGGGTGGCTTCAAGCCAGCCACCAGCCAAACGCTCACCTCTTCCTTTCCCAGTCTGTTCCACGTCATGACTGTCTCTGCACCCCTAACCCCCGAAGAGCCAGCCCCAAACCCACAACCCAGGCCTCTCCTCCGCGCAGAAGCAGTGATGGCCTGAGCACCTCGCTCATCCCCTTTACCGCTCAGCCAGAGAAATGGGGCCCAGGGAGGGGCTGTGACTTGCCGAAGGTCACACAGAGCCAGCGTATGAACCCGGGGCTCTCTTCCCAAGGCCTCCAGCCTGAAGGCTCAGTAAGCTCCTTCCCAGCAGCCCCGAGGGACCCCCGTAAGAGCCCTACCGTCTCAGCCAGGATGGTGCGGTACTGGTCACACTCGGCCTGCAGATTGTTCTGGGTCTCCTCAGCCTCCCGCAGCTTGGAGGCCAGGTCCTGAGGGCAGAACAGGGCTCTGGTTAGCCAAACACAAAGGTTTCGCCCCACTGCCCAAGGACACAACTCCGGGCACCCTCCCCTCCCGGGGCCAGGGGCCAGCAAAAGGGACAGCAGAGGCCCAGTGAGGGGGGGTGTCAGCAGCCGTGCTCACCGACGAGGGCTCTGCTCTAGCTGGCAGCTGCTTCAGCAGCTCGGGGCCCTTCTCTCGGAGCTCCTGCAGCCACTCGGTGTAACTCTGCAAAGACACATGCGAGGTGGGGCCCAGGGACATTTCCTCTGGGCAGCGGGGTCCCCCGGGAGCCGCCCCCCCCTACCTGGGGCGTGGAGCTGGAGAGCGCTGGCAGCAGAGCGGACAGGGCCTCCCTGGTCTGTGTCTCGGTCAGGCTGAGCTGCCTCTCTGATTCCTCCTGGAGGAGAGGGGAGGGCGGTGTTCAGCGTGCGCTTCAGGGCAACCCCAGGGAGCAGCTGCAGATGCCTGGTCCCCACCTCAGCTCTTCAGGGGAGGGACAAGCTCAATGCAAAAAGCGGGAGGCTGGATGAGGCTGATGGGGGTGTTGGGGTGGGGCTCAGCCTCGGCAGCGGGTTCTGGCCCCCTCGGTCTGTGCTGGGTCAGTTTTAAGAGATCTCCAGGTGGCTGGAGGGAGATGGCCAGCTAGCCCACATGGCAGGTGAGCCCACCCATGATCTGTTCTCCATTTGAGAGCTCTCCACACGAGCGTGTGCATGTGCATGCGGGCGAGTGTACGCGTGCTTGCACATGTGTGGACGACCAAGTCACTGTGGGGGCCAGGGAGGAGGCAGAGGAGAAGTGCCTCTCCCAACAGCCACCATGCAGGGCTCCTGCCAGCCAGCAGCCCAGGAGGGGCAAGGATCAGCACCCCCGCTCCGCCAAGGGGGTACCCCACCCAGAAGGGGTAAGGGCTTAGTGGGGGCCATGTCTCCCCTGAAGTCTGGCTCGCCCTGGCTGGGCTGTGCTGGGCCAGATCCCACCTGTCCTCCTTAAGGCTCCTGCACAAAATGCAAGCAAGGGACGGAAGAAGGATGGAAGGGGCTATAAAGCGAAGCCCAGCACAGCATACGTGTCTCCGGGGACACGTAACACCCCTTCCCCAGACCCCGGGGAGGTTTCTGGCTAAAAGAAAGTCTCATCTAACAACCTGTCGCTGGCAGACTGAACCTGCTGCTGGCCCGCTGTGATTGTGTCACAGCTGGACACCTGAGGGGGACACCAGAACTCCGACTGCATTAGGGCCTTCGAGCGGCGTTCTGGAATGTGTGACAAACAGACACCCAGCCTAACCACAGCACCCATGTGATCTGGACTCGAGTTTCAGAAGGGGACCCTTTTCGGCTAGTCCAGCGATGCAGACAATGCCGGCAGACAATGCCGGCGCCTGCTGTGGATCCTTGACCTCACGACCCCCGTCAGGCCCCCAGGTCACGTGAGTCCAAGGCAAGGGCCAGAGGACCTGGAGGCCAGCTCTTATCTATCTGGCTGCACGGCTGGGAGCCTGGGCTGGGAGCCAGTCAGGCGACGCCTCCCGTCACAGCTTTTGCATTTGGTACAGAAAGGCCAACAGGCTCCCGGGTCACCTGCGGGGAGTCTCCATACAGCTGCCACGGCGGGACCTGAGGCCAGCCTTCCACCTCCCAACTCGACTTGGGGCCTCATCTGATACACCCCTCAGGCCTCCTGGGAGGCTCATGAAAGTCCCTGCAAAGCTCACGATAACAGGACAGACATTCCTTCTGCATGAGTGAGGCTGGGAGGGGAGGGCTGGCTGCCTGGGGCCTTTCATCAAGGAGGGAAACACAGGGCAAGAGGGGGTGGGCGAGGCCCTCACTGGCCGCCGCCTGCCACGTCCCCCCCCCACCCCACCAGAGCTCAGGGCTGGCTCCCAGCCCGGGGAGCCAGAGGCAACATGGGGCCCCCGGACACAGAGACACCCACACTCCCCCCACCTGGGTGGCGCAGAGCTCTGGACTCATCAGGCTGCAGGGGCCAAGGGCTTGTTGCTAAAGACAGCCTTCCCTCCGTGATTTACTGTAAAGATCAATCCCAGACCTCTCAGGGCCAGGATTTCAGAGGCCCTGAGAAAGTGGCACGGGGGAGAAACAACACGAAGAAAGTCCACAAGGACAGGCCAATCTTGGACTCACTCAAAGGCAGTCCAGCCAGGTGGGCTCACAGCCCCCACCACCTGTCTCTGTGCCCTGCTGGCAAAGGGCCCAGCTGAGAAAAAGCACCAAGGGTACGTTTCCCCCTTCATCTCAAGGAGAAAGGAAGCAAAGGAAGGAGAGAGGAGGAGGGCAAGGAGGAGGCTGCAGGGGCACAGAGCACACCGTCTGCTGGCCTCGGGGCCCCCGGCATGGATCTCTGAGGCACCGAGGCTGCTCTGCACACAGTTTGTGTGTTTTGTGTGGTTTGCTAAACCAGCAGGGGAGCCTGAGCAAGGGATCTGACCTTGGCCTGGGTCAAGGAGCGTAGCTTCTCCTCGCAGGCTCTCTCAGCTGAGGCCAGAGCCTCCATGGCCTTCCAGTTCTTCTCTCGGAGATCCTGGGAGGAGACGTGGGAAAGGTCAGTGGCCAGGTGGGGGCAGCCGCTAACGCATCCCCCACAAGCTGCCTCGGCCGGGCTCAGCAGGGAGGGAAAACCCTCCCTGACCCCACTTGGGACCCCACAGGGAGACTGCAAAGGGACCAAATGCCCTTTCTCTTGGCCCGTGTCTGCGGGCCTCTCTGGGGCAGCCCGCTATGGAGTGGCTGTGGTACGAGGGCGTGAGGAGGTGGGCATCTTTTCAGGGAGGCTCTAGTGTGAAGGAGAGAGAAGAGAGGGTCAGCCTAGCTCCTCAGAGAAAGGCTTGTGCTACCACTGAGTGGCTGTAGCCATGCTGGGCCCAGGGAGGCACGAGAGGGGCTCCCTGGGGAAGAGCGGATGGGGCTGCCCGCGAGCCAGGGCTGTGTGAGGCGCGAGGGGCAGGCAGCCTGGCAGGGAGGACGCGGCTAAGGCCCCTCCTTACCAGCCCCCGCCCCCAGCAGAGGAAAGAGCCTTCTCCAGCCCCTTCTCCCGACAGCAGCCTCCCCACTCCAAGGTGACCATGTGACCCAGCCCAGACCAAGCAGGACATTCTGACCCCATCAAGGGCTGGGAGTGGGGGAGGGGGCGCCACACTTGGGCACAGGCCCCAAGTCCACCCAGTGGGTGTCAGCCCTGGGAATGTGATGGAACCAAGGGGAAAGGAGGCCTCACCCAACCCTCGCCCCTTCCTGAGGGGTTAGGGGTGGGTTTCACACGAGCCCAGCCTCACGCCCGCGTCCTTAGCACTCACGTTGTTCTTTACTTTCTGCTGCTCAACTGCCTCCTTGAGCTCGGTGGCCTCCTTCTCCAGGCACCACACCTGGGACTCCAGCTCCTTGAGGCTGAAGGGAGAGAGGGAAGTCAATGCTGAGCTCCAAGCACCCGCAGTGTCCCCAGGCCTTGTCTCCGGAGTGCCCCTTCTGCTGCCTGGACAGCCACCCAGAGCCACTCACCTGGGGCCAGTCCCCTCCCACTGCCCCCAACCATCTCACAGGGCACAGGCTTTCAGGGGAGCCCAAGGAACCGCCCTAACCCCATCCTCCCCACTCATCCCAGTGGCCCAGGGGCCTGGGTGCAGACCCAAAAGGCCACCAGAGTTCTACCTGGTGACACGGGCCACTGGGACGGCAGAGGTCAGAACAGCCATAGCGGCCAGGGAAGGGATGCACCCAGACAGCTGGGTTTTGGGGATGCCTTTTCTTCTAGTGAACTGAGCCCTGTCACCCGGCACGTGGCTCCCGTTCGACTTGGTCCTGCTCTGTCCCCACAGAACATGTCAGCTGGCCCTTCCCTGTGGCCACACCGGGCCCTCCAAAGACATGGGCTGGGCCTTCCCACAGGACTGCTGAGCTCGAGACTCACGCGGTGCTGTCACCCGCACCCCCAGCAAGACTCTGGACACCTCTGCTCTCTGCCGGGTACAGCAGAACCATCCTTCGTCCAAAACCTAACCCTGCTATGCCCCAAAGGCTCCCCCATCAGGGCTCTGCCCAGGCTCTGGGGAATCGGCCCCAGATCACCCCCAGATGCCACGGTGTGGGGGAGATGTCAGTCCGTCTTTTCATGCTTCTCTCCGCAATCAAGAGCCCAGTGGGCCTCGACCACCCTCATCACCCAGAGAGAGGCTGATGCCGCTAGAGCGGGACCAGCCATTCTGAGGAACAGCCTTCAGACACTTCAGTATGTCGGATTCTGCACTAAGCTCTAGGACAGGAAGGTCCCAGGAACACGTGAAATCTAAAGTCTAGAAGTGATTCACTTGGGACTTGAAATCGGGAAAGAGTCCCCACCCGAGGATGCGCCCACCAGAGGGGCCTCCACCAGCCTCAGGGAGCCGCTGCCAGCCAGATGAGGACACAGTCATCTGTATTTGTTCGCACGGGCCACGGGCAAAACCATCTTGAAAACCACCAATCTAACGGGTGTTAGGGCCGAACCAAACAATCAAAGTGCGGGCTGAGCCTGCTCGTTGCCCCGCGCGCCCAACCTGGGAAAGGCCTCCCACTGCCTTTCCTCGTTACTCTAAAACCCGCTTTCGGAAAGGCCTTCAAGTCAGTTGACTCCTTGGGTCTTGGTTTCAGGCCAAGGGACCCTTGAAGCTGTGCTGGGACCCTTCACAGCTTTTCCTCAAGCCCCCTGCATCATGGGAGAGCCTGCAGCAAACCGCCCCACGAGAGCAAACGCAAAAGAACAAGACCTGAGGAGGAAGAGGCAGCAGGCAGGTGGCAAGGACATGCCAGCGATCACCCCCTGGTGGCCGCTGCCTGAGTTCTAGAACATCGGGGTTGGACCACTCCTCTCCACCCAGAACAGAATGGCCTGACCCAGACACAATTTTCTGATGAATTCAGAAGGACACTTAAAAAACTGATTTCTGCCAAACACATCTGCACTGCACAAAACAGTAGGATTAACCGTATTTGCACCATGACTTACACATGACACACTTGCTGTGTGGTCCAAGAATCTGATCTTAAAATACAAAAGCAAAAACAACAACAAAAACAAAACAAAAAAACCAAACCCTAATCAAACTCTCCACTCCGATAGCTACCACGAGAAACGAAGTCCCCCTGAGCCTTCTGCAGCACCCTGAGAAAGGGACACAGAGAGTTGGTTCTGTGTCTTCCACGAGGCATTTTGGGCTCTCTGGCCTCCTTCCTCAGCCCCCAAACACGGAGCCCGAGGTTAAGAAAGAACCACGGGCCATGGCCTGAGGCGGCATGGGGGCGGGGGGTGACTCACTGGCAGCCGGCCAGGGGACTGGCCGGGACAAGGGAACCTTGTCAGCGGACGGTCTGGGACACATCTGCCCGTCTGCATGGGGATGAAGGCCGCCCTTCATGCCTCACTGCCACGCGGCTACCCTGCGGAGCCCTGGCCCTGGCAGCCACGACCCAGCTCCCAAGCTTCTGGCCATCAGCTCGGGGATGTGTGGTCCAGCGGTGCCGGCCCAGGGACTCCAAGCCCCCTAACTCAAGCCATTCCCCCCAGGTGTAGGTTCCGGCCTTAGCAACAGCAAACAAACAGTCCCCTGAGCACAGCCTGGTGCTGGGCCACCAACAGCGAGAGAAAACAAGGTCCGCCAGCAGTGAAGTTACCTTACGGACAATCCTGTGATTTAGCTCCCAACTGCACCGACATCACAAATCTGGGCAAAGCGCCGAGTGACCCCCGCCTCCCTGCCAGGTTCTCCATCTGGGTGCGTAACCCTCGCCTTGGAGACCCTCCGACCAGCTAGTCCTTCGACCGAGAGATGGATGGATGGAAGGACGGGAGGAGGCAGAAGGTCTAGAACCCTCCCACCCCCCGCCCCTGGCTGAGGCATCTGCCACTCTCCACACAGATAAGTCAAGAGGGGGCAAGGAGCTCTTTGCAAAGATGCCTTCTTTCCTGCCTAGGTCTGCACCCTGTGCTCAGAGCCACTGGAGGGGGCGGGGAAGGGCAAGGGCCTCCGAGGTGGCCCCGTTGAAAGCCCTGGCTGCTCTGTGCCGAGGCTGTGGCCCTCCGTTTCCACTTACCGGGCCTGCTGCTCCGCCTGGCTGGCCTGGAATGAGAGACAGAAAGCGCTATGGTCATCATGAGACTGGCCCCTTGTGGCATGTAGTCAGGACAGGGCCCCATCCACTCTCAGCCCTCTCTACTTGGCTGGATGGACTGTGGCCTTCTCCCTCCCCCTCCTCAGGCTGACCTGGGCGTCCTGGGTGTCCCGAGCCTGGCCTGCCTCCAGCAGGGCCTCAATGGACCGGATTCTCTCCGTGAGCTGTGAGTTCTCGGCCCTGGCCTCTTGGAGCTGCCCGTGGAGACCACTCAGCTCCTCGCACTTGCTCTTCACCTCTGCCTCGGAGGACTGCAGTTTGCTGTGCAGCTCTGGGGGAAAGGAGGGCAAGGGTGGGTGGGGGCGGGAAACGCTGGGATGGACACCCCCACCACCTCTCCTCTAAACACAGCTCCCAGGGCTCCCTCCCCTGCCCCCTCTCTGTGCCTCGGCTGGTAAGACAGAGTTGTGACCGCTAGGGCGCCTTACGAGCCGATGGATAAAGGCAGTCACTCTGGCTTTGCTCTCCAGGACACATTATGCCCTCGGATCACTCCTGGGAAAATGCTGGAAATCTAAAATGGATTCCAGCTGCAGTTGCTAAACATTCATTCTCTGGGAGACCAGCTTGTATCAGCCGAGTTGTGCTTAGGCGACTGGAACCCAGCACTCCCGCCAACCACCCCAGTCTCCTAGTCTGGCTGCTCTGCTTCCCCGTGCTCCCGCTTCTCACAGGCCAGTGAGGCCCGTGGGTTCCACAGCCACCACCTCCCAAGTCCCTCCCTGGCTCACCAGGACCCCTGGGGCCCCCTGGGCCATGCCGCACTCTTCTGACTGCGAAGGCGACTTACAGGCTTAGGAGACCACAGGCCCACCCTCCAAACCTGGCCTCTTGGGCTGAGTGAGCCAGGAAAGCTAGAAAGGTCCAAAAGGAGGCAGCCGAGAAAGTCGGCAAAGGCCTCAGGGGTGCGGCAGCTCACCCAGAGCCACAGTGCCAGGTCGGGCCCCGCGGCAAGGGAGGCTCCAGCCGGAGGCACCTTCCGCACCCCAATACCCCCGCCCGGCCCGCAAGCTCCCCCCAGCACCTGGTTCCGGCGGCTCTGCCCCCACCCCCGTGGCCAGCCCTTCACCTGGCTGGGTGCCATGGCCACCTCATGACTTCCTGAGGGGCAGAGTCAGGGATCCCGTGCCGCCTCACTTGCCAACAGGGCTGGCCCTCTTTATGGGTGTGGGGCCGGAGCGGTGTGCGGACCCACATCAGGCACACCCCTGCAGGCCCGCTGGGGGCCCCGCAGCCAAGGGGCCGCCCTTACCGGCCATCTGCTGCTGCTGCTCCTGGGCCTTCTCGGCGTCTGCCCGCAGGCTGGCGTGGCTGGTCTGGGAGCGGCACAGTTCCCGGCTGACCTCGTCCAGGCGCTTCTGCAGGGCCTCCTCACTCTCCTTGTGAGACGCCTAGGGCAGAGGCAAGAGGGCCGTGAGGAGGCCAGACCCCCAGCTGGCTCTGAGGCCAAGGACCACGGAGAGCTCTTCACATCCTGCCAAGCCGGCCGAACGACCGTTATAAAACGCTCCTGGATTTCCGAAGTCGGTTCACCCACTGAGAGCGCCGGGAGGCGTCCCCCCCAGCCCGAGTAAGCTCTCAGGAAGGGGCCCCAGGTGAAGAAGTGTGATTGCTAACAAGAAAAAGCCCTATTTTGACTTCAGTGTGACACACAGAGATGCCTCCCGCAGCCTAAACATCCAGTCCAACTCAGTGATTTCCCACGTGGGCCCCTCCCAGGCTCACATCTGGCGAGCTCTTCTTCTGGGAAAGCCCTATTCTAGGCACTGTGCGTGCATTGGCATGGTTAATCCCCAGCCGGCCCACGACGCAGGTACCACAGTTATGCCCGTGTGACACATGGGGACACTGAGGCTCTGAAATCCCCAGTATGCACCAGGGGCCTCACGGTCAACCTTAGGACCGCAGAGGAGGCAGCCACCTGCCCTGCCCTCCCTCACCACCTGTGGTCGGCCGCTCCCAGAATCTCTGGTGTCAGGAGGAGATGGGAGTCTCTGAGGCCCCAGGCTGGGGACGGGAGCCCAAGGCCTGGGAGGATAGGAGACACTCAGAGTCTGGGGCTTACTGGTGAGAGGCCTTGGTCCTTTAAAAATGGCACACATAATGGTGACAAGCTGGGGGCCAGAGTGGAGGTTCTAGCCCTAGAAGCAGAACTATCCAAAAACCTTTAAAACATAATCACTGCCAAGCCCACCTCGGCGGTTCTGATCTCACTGGTAGGGGCAGACCTGCCTTATGTGAAAATCAATGCCCATCAAATTATCCACCTCAGTTCCACCCAAACCATCCCAACCGTGTTCCTTTTTAGTCCCTTGTACACACTCGAGCATCAGTCCTCACGTCTATCATGTTAGCACCTTCCACAAGACAGCCCCACGGCCCACTGCTGTAGCCTAACTTCTGTGACTGAGCTGAAGAAGGGCCCAGAGACCTTCGGGCCACCAGGATTTCCTCCTCACCCCAAAAAGTTAAATGCACAGCAGGCATGACATCAAGGCTCCCCACACCCAGTCATCCTGCCCCCTAACAGGCCAGCTGGGGGATCCAGAAGTCATCAGGCCAATAAGCAGCAAAGCCCCTGGGCTGAGGCTACAGTGGATGTTGCCCAGGGCACTTTGGGGGGACAACCTTCTTCCCTCCGAGGGAGAACAGCCAATCTCCTGGGAAGACAAAAGCTTTCAGGCCCCAGTCAGAGGCTGAGAAGGAAGAGTACCCGCCCAGCCTCAAAGCCAGAGACGGCGGCACCCCAGGTGGTGGCCAACAGCTCCGGGGCTAGACCCAAGGGTTCAAACCCCGCCCCTGTGTGAACTGGGGACCAGCTACTTCTCTGTGCCTCAGATTTCCGTACGGGTAATTACAGATACCGGGGGCACCTACCTCACGGGGCCGGGATGAGAACTAGCCGAGTGAACGTATGCAAAGCACGGAGGACGGCGCTTAGCACCCTGAAGGCGGCCATCCCGGGTGACCTAGCCACCACTGTTACTGACGAGGCCCAGGCCAAGGGTTCCGGCCCGAGCCGCGCATGCGCCGCCAGCTGTCAAAATCCTGGCTGCCCGCCAGAGAACAAAAGCCCGGAAATACCGGCTCACAGGGTGCCCATCCCCATCCCCCCTCGCAAGGGACACGGAAGACTCTACCCAAACAGGGTTTTCTGAGTACCGGCAGGCAGGCCCCTCCCCCAGAAGGCAGGCTGAAAAATCAAGAAGCCCACAACCCGGAGCGCCTGAGTGGCGCAGTCACCAAGCACCTGTCTTCGGATTAGGGTGTGATCACAACGCTCCGTAAGGAGTCCTTCATCGGGCTTCTCCACCGGGAACCTGCTTCTTCCTCTCCCACTCCTCTGCTTGGGTTCCCTTTCTTGCTGACTGTCTCTCTCTCTCTCAAATAAATAAATAAACTCTTTAAGGAAGAAGCCCACATCCCTAAGATCTCTATAAAACAAGGGCGCACGGCCTGGGTCCCAGTCAACACTTGGGCTCTGGACAACCCTGCAATCTCTCTTCATCAGAATGACGAGAAGGAGAAGTCCCCCCCAGCAAAGAAAAGATAATGAGTCTGTGGCCTCTGCCACAGAATTGGCCTCGGCCACAGAATTAATACATATGGATGTATCCCAATTATCAGAAATGGAATTCAGAGCAACAATGGTCAAGATGATGAGTAAACTTGAAAAAAGCATCAGAGAAAGCGTTGCTGAGAATATAGAATCCCTAAGGGCAGAAATGAGAGCGAATCTGACAGAAATTAAAAATTCTATGGGCCAAATACAGTCAAAACTAGAGGCTCTGACGGCCAGGGTCACCGAGGCAGAGGAACGCGTTAGCGAATTGGAGGATGGGTTAGTAGAAGAAAAAACGAAAATAGAAGCTGGTCTTAAAAAAATCCACGCCCACGAATGTAGATTACGGGAGATTACTGACTCTATGAAACGATCCAATGTCAGAATCATCGGCATCCCTGAAGGGGTGGAGAAAAACAGAGGTCTAGAAGAGATATTTGAACAAATTGTAGCTGAAAACTTCCCTAATCTAGCAAGGGAAACAAGCATTCGTGTCCAAGAGGCAGAGAGGACCCCATCCAAGCTCAACCAGGACAAACCTACGCCACGGCATGTCATAGTGCAATTCGCAAATATTAGATCCAAGGATACAGTATTGAAAGCGGCCAGGGCAAAGAAATTTCTCACGTACCAAGGCAAAGGTATCAGGATTACGTCAGACCTGTCTACAGAGACCTGGAATGAGAGAAAGGCTTGGGGGGGCATTTTTAAAGCTCTTTCAGAGAAAAACATGCAGCCAAGGATCCTTTATCCAGCAAAGCTGTCATTCAGAATTGATGGAGAAATAAAGACGTTCCAAAATCGCCAATCATTAACCAATTTCGTAACCACGAAACCAGCCCTACAGGAGATATTAAGGGGGGCTCTATAAAGGTAAAAAGGCCCCAAGAGTGATACAGAGCAGCAAGTCACAACCGATACAAAGACTTTAAAGAGAAATGGCATCATTAAAATCATATCTGTCAATAATCTCTATCAATCTAAATGGCTTAAACTCTCCCATAAAACGCCACAGGGTTGCAGATTGGATAAAAAGACATGACCCATCCATTTGCTGTCTACAAGAGACTCATTTTGAACCCAAAGATGCATTCAGACTTAGAGTAAGGGGATGGAGTACCATCTTCCACGCAAATGGACCTCAAAAGAAAGCTGGAGTAGCAATTCTCATATCAGATAGACTGGATTTTAAACTAGAGGCCATAGAGAGAGATACAGAAGGGCACTATATTATTCTTAAAGGAAGTATTCAACAAGTGGATATGACAATTATTAATATATATGCCCCCAACAGGGGAGCAGCAAGATACACAAGCCAACTCTTAACCAAAATAAAGAGACATATAGATAAGAACACAGTAATAGTAGGGGACCTCAACACCCCACTATCAGAAATAGACAGAACACCCTGGCAAAAACTAAGCAAAGAATCAAAGGCTTTGAATGCCATACTCGACGAGTTGGACCTCATAGATATATATAGAACACTACACCCCAGAACCAAAGAATACTCATTCTATTCAAATGCCCATGGAACATTCTCAAGAATAGATCATGCTCTGGGACACAAAACAGGTCTCAGCCAATACCAAAAGATTGAAATTATCCCCTGCATATTCTCAGACCACAACGCTCTGAAATTGGAACTCAACCACAAGGAAAAACCTGGAAGAAACTCAAACACTTGGAGGCTAAGAACCATCCTGCTCAAGAATGACTCGATAAACCAGGAAATCAAAAAACAAATTAAACAATTTATGGAGACCAACGAGAATGAATACACAACGGTCCAAAACCTATGGGATACTGCAAAGGCAGTCCTAAGGGGGAAATACATAGCCATCCAAGCCTCACTCAAAAGAATAGAAAAATCTAAAATGCAGTTTCTATATTCTCACCTCAAGAAACTGGAACAGCAACAGAGGGACAGGCCTAACCCACTGACAAGGAAGGAGTTGACCAAGATTAGAGCAGAAATCAATGAATTAGAGACCAGAACCACAGTAGAGCAGATCAACAGGACTAGAAGCTGGTTCTTTGAGAGAATCCATAAAATTGATAGACCACTGGCAAAACTTGTCCAAAAACAAAGAGAAAGGACTGAGATTATTAAAATTATGACTGAAAAGGGAGAGGTCACGACCAGCACCATTGAAATTGCAAGGATTATTAGAAACTTTTATCAACAGCTATATGCCAAAAAACTAAACAATCTGGAAGAGATGGAGGCCTTCCTGGAAACCTATAAACTACCAAGACTGAAACAGGAAGAAATAGATTTCTTAAATAGGCCAATTAACTATGAAGAAATTGAGTCAGTGATAAACAACCTTCCAAATAATAAAACTCCAGGCCCAGACGGTTTTCCTGGGGAATTCTACCAAACATTCAAAGAAGAAATAATACCTATTCTCCTAAAGCTATTTCAAAAAATAGAAACAGAAGGAAAGCTACCAAACTCATTCTATGAGGCTAATATTACCTTGATCCCCAAACCAGGCAAAGACCCCCTCAAAAAGGAGAATTACAGACCGATTTCTCTAATGAATATGGATGCCAAAATCCTCAACAAGATCCTTGCTAATAGAATCCAACAGTACATTAAAAGGATTATCCATCATGACCAAGTGGGATTCATACCTGGGATGCAAGCATGGTTCAACACTCGCAAATCAATCAATGTGATACATCATATCAACAAGAAAAGACTCAAGAACCATATGATCCTCTCAATTGATGCAGAAAAAGCATTTGACAAAATACAGCATCCTTTCCTGATTAAAACCCTTCAGAGTGTAGGAATAGAGGGTACATTTCTCAATCTCATAAAAGCCATCTATGAAAAGCCTACTGCAAGCATTATTCTCAATGGGGAAAAGCTGGAAGCCTTTCCCTTAAGATCAGGAACACGACAAGGATGCCCACTCTCGCCACTATTATTCAACATAGTACTAGAAGTCCTTGCAACAGCAATCAGAAGACAAAAAGGGATCAAAGGTATCCAAATCGGCAAAGAAGAAGTCAAACTGTCTCTCTTTGCAGATGACATGATACTCTATATGGAAAACCCAAAGGAATCCACTCCCAAACTATTAGAAGTTATAGAACAATTCAGTAAGGTGGCAGGATACAAAATCAATGCCCAGAAATCAGTTGCATTTCTATACACGAATAACGAGACTGAAGAAAGAGAAATTAGGGAATCCATCCCATTTACAATAACACCAAAAACCATGCGTTACCTTGGAATTAACTTAACCAGAGACGTAAAGGACCTATATGCTAGAAACTATAGATCACTTTTGAAAGATATTGAGGAAGACATAAAAAGATGGAAAAATATTCCATGCTCATGGATTGGAAGAATTAACATAGTTAAAATGTCCATACTACCCAGAGCAATCTACACTTTCAATGCTATCCCGATCAAAATACCGAGGACATTTTTCAAAGAACTGGAACAAATAGTCCTTAAATTTGTATGGAACCAGAAAAGGCCCCGAATCTCCAAGGAACTGTTGAAAAGGAAAAACAAAGCTGGGGGCATCACAATGCCGGATTTCGAGCTGTACTACAAAGCTGTGATCACAAAGACAGCATGGTACTGGCACAAAAACAGACACATCGACCAATGGAACAGAATAGAGAACCCAGAAATGGACCCTCGGCTCTTTGGGCAACTAATCTTTGATAAAGCAGGAAAAAACATCCGGTGGAAAAAAGACAGTCTCTTCAATAAATGGTGCTGGGAAAATTGGACAGCTACATGCAAAAGAATGAAACTTGACCACTCTCTCACACCATACACAAAAATAAACTCCAAATGGATGAAAGACCTCAATGTGAGACAGGAATCCATCAAAATTCTAGAGGAGAACATAGGCAACAACTTCTATGACATCGGCCAGAGCAACCTTTTTCACGACACATCTCCAAAGGCAAGAGAAATAAAAGATAAAATGAACTTATGGGACTTTATCAGGATAAAGAGCTTCTGCACAGCCAAGGAAACAGTCAAAAAAACTAAGAGACAGCCCACGGAATGGGAGAATATATTTGCAAAGGACACCACAGATAAAGGACTGGTATCCAAGATCTACAAAGAACTTCTCAAACTCAATACACGAGAAACAAATAAACAAATCATAAAATGGGCAGAAGATATGAACAGACACTTTTCCAATGAAGACATACAAATGGCTAACAGACACATGAAAAAATGTTCAAAATCATTAGCCATCAGGGAAATTCAAATCAAAACCACACTGAGATACCACCTTACGCCAGTTAGAATGGCAAAGATAGACAAGGCAAGAAACAACAATTGTTGGAGAGGATGTGGAGAAAGGGGATCCCTCCTACATTGTTGGTGGGAATGCAAGTTGGTACAGCCACTCTGGAAAACAGTGTGGAGGTCCCTTAAAAAGTTAAAAATTGAACTACCCTATGACCCAGCCATTGCACTACTGGGTGTTTACCCCAAAGATACAGACGTAGTAAAGAGAAGGGCCATATGCACCCCAATGTTCATAGCTGCATTGTCCACAATAGCCAAATCATGGAAGGAGCCGAGATGCCCTTCAACAGATGACTGGATTAAGAAGCTGTGGTCCATATATACAATGGAATATTACTCAGCTATCAGAAAGAACGAATTCTCAACATTTGCTGCAACATGGACGGCACTGGAGGAGATAATGCTAAGTGAAATAAGTCAAGCAGAGAAAGACAATTATCATATGATTTCTCTCATCTATGGAACATAAGAACTAGGAGGATCGGTAGGGGAAGAAAGGGATAAAGAAAAGGGGGGTAATCAGAAGGGGGAATGAAACATGAGAGACTATGGACTATGAGAAACAAACTGAAGACTTCAGAGGGGAGGGGGTGGGGGAATGGGATAGACTGGTGATGGGTAGTAAGGAGGGCACGTATTGCATGGTGCACTGGGTGTTATACGCAACTAATGAAGCATCAAACTTTACATCGGAATCTGGGGATGTACTGTATGGTGATTAACATAATATAATAAAATAAAATTAAAAAAAAAAAATCCTGGCTGCCAACGATGACCCGAGGCAGCCGAGCAAGCTCTGGTCTGTCCCCGCTCTGCGAAGGGGCTTGGCGGGCGGAGCACACAGGGCACTGAGGGGGGCTCCCCTGACTCACCTGCAGCTGTAGGACCTGCTTCTCGAAGGCAGCTGTCTTGGTCTCCAAAGCCTTTCGCTGCTGCTCCTCCTGACGTGCAGCCTCCGACTTCTCCACCAGCTCCTTGCTGACCTTGCTGAGCTCCTGCCGGAGCTTGGCCAGCTCGGCGTTCTGCCTGCAACACAGTCACCAGCCCCACTGACGGACAGAGGAAGCCTCGAGTCGCCTCGAGCCGGCTCTCACCAGCCCCAAGAACAGCCTCTGGGTGAAGGGGGCTGGCGGGACAGCCTTCCCTCCGGGGCATCTGCTCTTCCACAATTACTTGCCCAAGTCCTGAAGCCATCACTGAAGCCTCTTGTACTGTATCAGTCGTGTCGGGCTCTGATGTGTGTTGGTGAAAACGTTCTTTGATCAGCATGGAATATGGACCATACCGAGCAAAGAGCAAAATGTACACTACGGTATCCCACGGGAACCCTGCCCAGAAACAGCTGGAAATTCAAAGAAAAGGCAAGGCACCCTTCTCCTCATTGCTAATCTAGGACCAGACAAACTCCAGATGCAGGCTGACTGGCCACGGTAACCCTGTAGGGCTGGGGCGGGGATGGGCGGCCGCCAGCTGGAACCCACGTGCCCCACTTTCCCGGCTGACTGGACCACAGCTAGGCTGGGAGGTCACCGGAAGCGGGGCGTGGAGGCACTTGACAAAACAGACTCTTCAACACTGAGCAAAATCTGGATCTCAGGACCAGCGACAAGTCCAGAAGTGAAGGAAGGAGACCCGATTAGAAGGAAAAGAAAGGCCGCTCCAGACCCAGCTTCCCCAATGTGAGGAGGTGACTGGCACGCCAGCCTCTCTCACTAGGACACAAGACACCTCTTCAGGGCAGAACCGATGACCCAGGCCAGACAAAGGGGACAGACCGGACTGCCCACCACTCTGCAAGGTGGCCGCAAGCAGATGCAAGCAATAAGCCTGGCCAAGAGCAGCTGTGCTCTGCTGTTCGCAGGGTAGGTGGCTCCCACCTCTCTGCACCTGGCTTTTCCCCGCTGCACCAGGGTGGCCGTCCCAAAGCCCCCTGCGGGGCCGTCGGCTCACATTCTAGAAGGCCAAGATTCAAGATGAGAGGGCTTGCAGGAAAGGCTGCACTCCAGCACCCAGGGCCAGAGGTGGGAGGCTCAGTGGACAGCCCCTTGGGACTGCTCTGGACCTCTGGGCAGGGCATACAGGGCACTCAGGGCAGAGCTCCCACAAAGGGAGTCAGTGGCTGCCACCTCAGGGTGACAGGTCTACAGGCTTTTCAGCTTTTCCCAGGAGGCTGCAGTGGATTCTACGAGACAGGGGAAGCCAGAGCATTCCTCCCTCCCCACGTTCACCTTCTGCTCGTAGCTGCTAAGGAAACCAGAGCCACCCCCCTACGCCCCAGCCTGCTGACGGGCCAGGCCAGAGACAAAGATGTGGGCGCACACACACCCAGAGGGGACCTCCAGACAGAAGGGACCAGCCTGGGGAAGGAGGCCTTTAGCTCACGCTCTGGCCTGGGGTTTGGGGGGGGAAACAGACACACAGACACAGACTCCGTTTCCCAGTCCAGCTCCTGGGCCAACACTGTCCCCACCTGACTTACAGCTAAAAGAGGAAGCCAGCGCTCCTCTTGGCAAACGGGGATGCTCTGGAGATGACACAGAACCCTAGACAGTCCCTTCGGGAGACTTCAGGTCAAGAGAAGGCAAAAAAGTGTGAATCAAAAGAAAATGCATCGGGCTTCTTCTGGGCCAGCCTGTTGAGTCTGTAACGCTCAAATCAGCAAGTCCAAAGGAAGCCACACGGCCCTGCGTTCGGTGAGGTCACTGCTGCCCTCTGGGGCCGGCCCGCTAACTGGGACCCCCTGGCACTTGAGCTCCTGACAGTCAAGGCTGAGAGCAAGAACCCCTCGAAGCCAGGCGGGCCATGTGCTGTGCAGGGGTGTTTACTCCTGACCACCAGTGTGTCTGAGGCAAATGTCCCTTCCAGCACACGAGCCCCCGTCCCCAGTGGAGAATCCAGGGGCTCAAGCCTACTGCGGGTCCCCACAACACCATCAAACTCCGATCCCAGACAATCCGCTAGCTCCTGATATTCTGGGCCAGCATCAGAAGTTTCTAAGAGCTTCTTCTCGGAATGCTGTGAGGACAGACATTGAAGAAGTATCTGCCCCCCAGGAAGGCCAGAGGCCGCCACTAGCCAGGACCCAAGAGGCCTCTGATCATAGGGACACTGGCAGGCTGGGGCACGCCAGCTCTCCCTGGGGGCTTGAGCACGTGTGAGGATGCTGGCCACGCACTGGGGGCTTGGCCACTCAGAACCAGACAGGAATGGAGAGTCGGGCCAGAGCCCTCAACGGGGTGGGTGTGCAAGTGCACCGCCAGCCCCACGTGCTCATGTCGGGGGCCCACACAAGGCGGCCGTGCTAGCCCCACGTCCAGGAAGAGACTCGAATGCACCTGCACAGCCTCAGGCAGGCCTCGGGAGCCCTCCCCAGCTCCGGAGCCCCAGGAACCGGCCCTCGTGCGGTCTGAACGGGGTGCCGAGCTTACTTGCTCTCCACCTGGCTTGTGGCTTGGTTCAAGGCATCCCTCAGGATGGAGTTCTCCTGCTGCAGGCGGGCCAGCTGCGTGTTGGGGCCGTTCTCCAGCTGCTCCTGAAGAGTCCGGATCTGGAAAGTCAGTGAAGGGGCATCAGAGAGAGCCGGCTTCTGCAGCCAGGCCGGTGAGGTCCCGGCCCACAGACGAACACACCGAGGGCAACCCCTTCTCCATATGAGGGGAGAAGGACCCCTCAAAACTGCACAGTTCCAAGGTCAGAGGCAGGGGGACCCCCAGCACGTATCCCCTCTCTCCCCTCCACCTCCCTGTTTCCAGCCTCTGGGCAGCGAGCCTTCAGCCGGAGCCACAGGCCTGCTCTGTGCACACTGCCTCTGATGTCGCCAGGGTAAGTGCTCTGACACCGAGCACAGAGCCACAAGCCGCAGCCTACGATGGCCCCAAGGAAGCCTCATTTCCTGCCCGCTGATTTCCTGGGGGCACGTCCCGAGCCATGCAGTGGGGAGGAGGCCGGGGCCCACCTCGAACAGAGCACCAGTCAGGGCATGAGGCTCAGGGCTCCGGTGCCCCAGGCTGGGCTGGGCAGGTGGCCCCCGCTGGCCTCGGGCAGCTCGTGCCTCTTGCTTTACGGGGTCCTAGAGCTAGCGTTACTGTGCAGTCCTGTGGAGGCTGACAACTTGACCCAGCAGCACCCGAGACGGGACAAGGCGCTGGCCACTTGGGACCAGGCTGTTTTCAAGAAAGTGCTCTTTAAAATATATTTTCTATCTTCCTGGTTGTTGACAGGAAGCACACACATGGTGGGCTGACAAGAGCCGGCCAGATGAAACAGCCCTTCCCTCCAAACCCACACCAGGTTCTGAAGCCCGCGTCCGCAGCCCCTGGCGTCCTCCGGTGCCTTCCGGGGCCCACGCGTGCCCCCGACCGGGCCCCGCGGCCGCTGCCCACCTTGCCCTGCAGCTGCTGCACCTCCTTCACGTGCTCCCGGTAGCTGGCCTGCATGCGCGCCTGCACGGCTGTGATCTCCTGCTCCCGGGCCACGAGCTGCTTCTTCACCTTGGCCTCCCCGGCCGCTGCCTTAGCCTTCTCCGCCGCCAGCTCCTAGGACAGCGCCGAGGGCAGAAGGGCAGTTAGGCGAGCGAGGGCGGGAGCTTGCCCGATGGGACCAACGTCCTCACAGCCCAGACATCACCTCATCACCCGGGGCTGGGAGCTTGAGACTCCTCCGCCTGACTTCCCAGACACACCAAGCCGGCCACCGCAGACAGCCGGCAGGAGACGACGAGGGTCCCGGGAAAACCCTTCTAGCCTGACCGGTAGGGGGCTCGATGTCAGGCCTTGGCCACGTGAAGGTAGCGGACGCAGGAAGGTGTGTAAACATGTCACACAGTCTTGCGCTCTCCTGGATTACTGGCTCAGCCCTGCTGGGGTAAGGACACCCTGGCTAGACCAGGTCCCAGACATCGAGGCCCTGGAACGCCCTACTGAAGTGCTTGTATCAGGACAGAAGAGGCACGAGCCTTGATGCCTGGGGTGGGGAAAGAGACAATGCCCGTCGCACCATGACTAGGGGGTTGGCCCCACTCCTGGAGGGCCTGGGTCTCCAGCACAACTGCTCTGCTCAGCGTCAGCTGCCCATGACGAACACGGGATGCTGGGCCTGGGGACCTGAAGCCTTAGGCAGAGGCAGAGCACAAGGTGGGAAGGGCTGATCAAGGAACAGGGGCTGGCTGGGGTCTGTGTCATTCCTGAAAGAATGGCAATGGCCGGAAGCCATGAGAAGCAGAGTGACAGCTGGAGGAAGGCTGATGCAAAGAGGCCCCTGGAGCTGGGGGTGCTCCCTGTCCAGCAGCCCTCCAGCCAGGCTGACAACTACCTGGTGTGGGCCCAGCTGGCCTTGGTGACCACGGTGACCAAGCATCTCATAGGATTCCAGCCCTATCCCCGGGCAGGAGAAGAGAGAAGTGGGAAATCCTCTTGCTCTCCAGGCCGGGGCTGCCAGGGAGACCCATCCCAAAGGGCCAGAGTCTCCCCCTGGGCTGGGACGGTAGCAAATCAGAGGTTAGGGAAGGAGCTAGGCTGACGGGGTGGCCACTGGGCACCAGAGCTGTTGTGTGTGTCCGGCCTTTCCTAAGACCATCTGGGACCCCATGGCCTCACCATTCACACAATCATCTTCCTGGCCCTGCCCAGGGGGAGAGCCCACAGGAGCATGAGGTCCACACCAAGGGACACTTCACCGATTATCTACAGGAACGGGAGAGGCGGCCACCATTGTGCATCCACTCTGACACGAGCGGGTGTCTCACTCCATTCTCTCAGTAAGATGGGGGTCACGAACCCCATTTTACAGCTGACCTCACGGAGCCCTGGGGGAGATATGTCACCCAAGGCTGGGAAGGCTTCCTCTGAGCTGTGTGCTGGCCCTGTGAGGCTGAGCCAAGCAAGGTGGCCAGGATTACAGAGGACAGTTATAATGACACATGATCGCAGTGATGAGCTCTGTGGTGCTGGGAGAAGAAAACGGGGCTCTAGAAAGCTTCTCAAGGGAGAGAGGACAAAAGAGTCTTCAAGGATAAGGAGAAAATTTCCAGCCAATTACACAGCAAAAGGCATCTGAGCCTAAGGAAGGAGCAGGAGGAGAGGCCCAGGGGTGACGACGAAGGGCTGCGTGTTGGGGGAGTGGATGGGGTGGGGGCTCAGGGGTGCAGGCTCCAGTCAGAGGATTAGGAGCCACTGGCAGAGTTTAGAGGGCCCTCATAGGACACATTAGCACTCGGAAGCCCAAGAGGGTCCCCTCGGGCAGCAGGGAGGGGGGTGTGGTCAGGGGAAGGGGCCTGGCTGGACTCCTCGGAGCTCCATGGGTCGTGAGCACCAGGGGGTGTCCCTGCGTGTCTCACAGAGCCCTGCAGTTGGCAGGCTGGGAGCTACTCTGCCAGGTGAGAGCTGGAACGCATCCGGACGTGGGGACGGCGTCCACACGTGGGCTGCCAGCGTGGTTTTGGAAATCTTGTCAAGCGGCCACCACTGAGAGAGAGGGCAAGTGTCCAGCACGAGGGACAGCTTCTAAGGAGCCTCCCGCAGGGTACACTCCACCCTTGCACCCACTGCCCTGCCCACGGTGGCCGGAGACCCCAGGAATGGAGAAGAAACAGGCCACTGTGACTGTCAGAGGCTGCACCCACTCACTCATCACACCTCCAGCTCACCCGAAATTCAAGGGGGCAGGCATAAGGAACCAGCCAGACAACCATCTGGCCGAGCAGCTGTGGGAATGCTCCATCCCACTTCCTCTCACTTGAACTTTGTTGGGGGGGGGGCAACAAATTTCACAGGGATTCTCAGTTTGTCTAGAAAGAGGATACAGAAGAATGGCTCCCCGAAACCACAGACTTAACCAGTGGTGTGCTGGCCACCTGGCCCTAAGGGGGTGGAGGCCTGTGGTTTGTAGGGCTGGCCCTTTTGCATGGCGTAAATGCTCCCGGCCCACGGCACGCCACCAGCCGAGGCAGAGAGGAGCACAGCCAGCTGCTGGGAGCAGGGCGAGTGGCTCCAGCCACCCTGCATATGACCAACAAGCCGAGACAGGCTCATGTGAAGGCTGCGTGTGGACAGTCCTGACAGAGATGATGGGGTCCTCTGGGCAGAAGGCTACTGAGCTCCAAGGAAGGCCACAGAGACCTGCCTTTTTCTTTTCTTCTCCTGGGTGGAGCATTGACCAAGAGTAACCATCCAAAGGTTCGCTTCTGCTCTTGCCATCCCCACCACACAAACTTCACTGTTTGGCTCCAGGCTGCGTCCCTCCAACTGAGGTCAGAAACTCAGGCTGCCTCGTTTCTGACTACTCTAGAAAGAGCAGATGAGGGGCCCTGAGAAGGGCTGCGGCCCAGACTGCGTGGGACATCACCAGTCCTAGGCCATCTCCCTGGGCCTGCCGCCCAGACAGAAGAGGCAGGTAAGTGGCAAGAGAGTGAGAGCAAGCCACAGAATTTTGCCGAAAAAGACAGCTTTCGAACTGGGTGTAACCAGCCCTGTAGGGCTCTCCTCAAGAGAGAGGCAAGGGACGAAGCGCAGTGAGTTCTGACAGGGGTGGCAGGGGGCGAGGGGGGGTGGTCCCTTGTGCCACGTGTCCCGACACAGCCTGAGTGATGCCCACAGCCCACGGCGGCAGCACGGACCCATGACCGTCATTCAGGAAGTACAAGCGTTACCTGGGTGGCAAGCCGTCAGCTGACACTATGGCCAGCCATTCCCCTGCAGGTCTGCTCCACAGACAGCAGAAAAGGGAGAAGAGCAGCTCCTTCACTCCCCTCCCCATGAGTTTTGGCTCTAATTCTCAACAAAACCACCTTGGACCCGCTGGGCCCAACCTCCTTTCAGGGTGCGTACCCTAAAAAGACAGCCCATGACAACCTGGGGGCCCTAACCCCCGACTTAACGTCCACGCGCTCTCAGTCACGTGGTCATGGGAGGAGAGCCGCCACCCCCACAGCTATACAAGGGCCACTAGAGGCAAGCCAGCCCCAGGTCATCAGCTTCCAGACAGCGAAGACCTCCCCGCCGCCACGGATGCACCAGCGTGAGAGGCAGTCACAAGGCAGCAGGCCCCAGCAGGAGCCAAGGCGGGAAGGCCGGCCCACGATCCAGGGGCAGCGTCGGCTGCGGCCCGGGGGTGCGCAGGACAGGGCGTGCACGCAGCCATACCTTATTGAGCTCCCTCAGCTTGCTCTTGGCGACAGCCGCGTCCTCCTGCTCTGTGGCCAGCAGCTTCTCCTTCTCTTCCAGCTGGCGCTTCAGAATTGCCACAGGGTCGCCCTTCTGAGTGGCCTAGAAGTGCCCACAGAGCAGCGTTAACAGAGGGGTCGTGTCCCCCCACCCCCGCCTCAGCAATCAGACTGGGACTCATGACAAGAGAGCAGGGGACTGATCAAGTGGCATGGGGCTTCTAGATGAGCTGGTTTGATCCTGACTCCACACACTTCTGGGAAAGGCACCCCGGCCTCAGCTACCCAGGGGGCCAGGCCTCTAGGCCCACTATACGTAGGAGCTATATAGACCAAAAGTTTTGGTTCTCTGGGACAGTTTTTAGGAGCATGGTGTTTCCCACTAACTTGACAAACCATGGCCAGGGCCTCTTCCTACCCCACTGAGGGGGAATGAGTCATCGTCTCTGGCTTGGTGCCCACCCCTTAGCTACTGTGTGAAGGCTGCAGGCTGCTAGCTGAAGTATGGAGACCTTGGGAGGGGAGGTCTACTCTGGGGATAGTGGCCTGAGGTTGAGTCCAGGCCTGTCTCCTTGGAGGAGTAGTCCTCCTCACCTCCTCCAGTCACTCAGGCCAGGAGACACCATTCCCTCCCCCAAGCTCACTGAAGGAGGCACTCCCCTTGACAGCTCGTCGTGTCCACGCCAGTGAGGGCCAGGAAGGGAGTAAGCCCCACTGGCCTCAGGGCAGGGGTCACTGGCCTGGCTCTCAGGACACCCCCAACATCACTAACCACTAGGATGTCACAAAATTCTCCAGCAAAATTACCTGCAGTTCCGACTCTGGATAAGGAACAAACACGTGCCATGTGGCATCTCCTGGGAGCAGCTCACTCGCCACTAACACCACAGGGCAGGTGCCAGCCTCTGAACTGGCCCCCAGTGGCAGGAGGGACAGCAGAGGAAGGTGCTTCCAAGACCGTCACTGGGCCCCCCCCACCATGCAGGGTCTCCCTACACCTTCTGTCCTGCACCTGAGCCCCAGCCACAAGCTAGCTGGGCCCCAGCTCCCATGTTCACCCTCAGGAGCATGGAACACAGAGCCCGGCCCTGGCCTGTAACGGCCTTCCTGTTTCTGCGCCTGGGCTGAGGCAGCAGCCGAAGCGTACGTGAGGTGATTCATGCAGCCTGTGTCTGACAAGGGGTGGCAAAGTTCTGCCAAGAGAGGCAAGCGAAGGCTATTTTACGACCTCTGTGTGGCTTGGCAAGCTGTTTGCAGCCAGCCCAATGGGATCACTCAGGGGAGGCTGGGGCCCCAGGACCAGGTACGTGCTGCACCTTGCCAGCCCCTAAGGGGAGAGCGGGGGGGTGGGTCCACCTTATGCCAGGTGTCCTGAATGACGCCAGCCTTCTCGGACAGGATCTCAATGAGCCGCTGGGCCTCCCCCTCGTTGAACACCATGCTTCCAACTGTGGAGACCAGCGTCTTGTAGGGGAGGTAGAGAGGGCTGTCGGAGTCCGGGGGCCCTGTGATGTGAGAGAGAGAAGGAGCAGAGACTTACCCTCAGACCCCAGCAACCAAGTCGGTTATGCCTCGAAGCAGCGGGGGCCAGGCAGAACCGAGGACTGTCGAGCTGCCTGGGCTGTGCAGGCTGAGGGCAGAGCCTGCTTGGGTACCCCAAGCTCTTTGGAGTACTAAGAAATGGACCAGACTATGGGTCACTGCACCATCCTCCCAATTGCCCAAAGAGAATAGAGGGAGAGAGGTCCCCGAGGAAAGAAAGGCTGTTTTCCTGGATTGGGGGAGGACCCCCCCCCATTTTATCATCAAAATGAGCAGAAGGTATATTTTCCCCAAAGGTGCTTTTTTCCCTTCCTTCTTTTTCCAGCAAACTGCTTGGTCCAGTTCTCGCCCTACATGGCCCAGCAAGGGTTAGCCCCCTGCCATGACCAAGTCTGACGGTCCCATGGCCCCTTACACACACAGACCCCACAGCCACAACCCCGTGGTCATGAGAGAAGGACGGAAGGCAAAAGCTCATGTCTCTTAGGCTGCATCTCTGTGGTCCCAGGGAAAAGAAGGCTCTTCCCACACATCCGGGTTCAAACACTATTTCTGGCTTCATGAAGCCTACAGTGGGTTTTAGGAGAGGGGAGGCTGGGCTGGGTTCTTTTCACAAGGGGCCTGCCTGCTTGTCAGTCCATAAGTGACCTGCTAGAGGGCAGAGAGTCAGGTGCCACAGCCACCTGTCACTTCTGCAGTGCACACACACACACACACACACACACATACATTCTCAGAGTACAGGCTCTCATGCAGCCTTGAAGACCGGACAAGGTGAACTGAGGTGGTCCACCTGGAAGCACCCCTCCTGAAATGCCCAGATCTGCCCCACAGCCCACTGACTGGGGGGGCCACAGAGGAGTGACATAAGAGAAACAGGCCAACCTGCCGAGGCACCTTCGGCTAAGCCCCCCTCACTGAGACTGAGGACAATGAATGGGGAACGTTTCCATGGCAACCCTAAATTCTCTGGCCTGTCACAATATTTTCACTGACTAGTCACAATATTTTCATCGCAAGTCAAAGCAGTTAGCATGATACCTTAATGGGGGGAATGTGGGGCGTGGGCGAGCTGGTTGCTATGAGCACCTTCGTTGTAGAATTTCTTACCCCGGTGAAGCTGGGGAGAGTAAAAATAGCCACGCTGAAAGACCGAAGAGCTCAAGGGTGTCACGAAAATGAAGCGGGGGGTGGGGTGTACACTCCCTTCAGCCTTTCTTCTCTTCATTGAGATACGTATACAAAATAATTTTAGTGGTAAACTTATACACACTAGAAAAAACCTTCTGACTATGGCCGAGCCAAAAACAAAGCCAAGCCTCACTCTCAAGTTCACTACTGGAAGAAAACCCCGTCCTTAGCATTTTGGTTTACAGGCCCCCCTGCTTTTCCTCCTCAGCCTGTAGACAGATGCTTATTGCCAAGGCTTTCCAGAAGAGGGACGTCCACTCTCTCAAAGACACAGCTGGAGTCAGACGGGGCAGGACAGCGCCCCTGAGGCCGACCCCTGTGCAGTGTCCCTTCCCGACTCAGGAAAGGTCTACTCGTGTGCTCTCCCAACATGCCGCCTGCCAGCCACGCGGGGCTCCTGGGCACTTGAAACGCGGCTAGCTTGAACCCAGGTGTGCTACAAAATGCAAGTACACCCCGGGTTTTGAAGACTTGGTATGGGGGAAAAAAAAGAACGTAAAATATCTGTAATAATTTTCTGTATCGATTGCCTGTTGAAATGATAGTACTTGGGGTAAACTGGGTTAAATAAAATATATCACTAAAATGAACTCTCTTTGCTTCTTGTTTGCTTTTTCTCATGTGACTGCTAGGAAAGTCGGATTTACAGAGAGAGCGCTCACACGTGTGGCTCACACTGTATTTCTACTGGACAGGCTGGGCTACTCCTATTCCCCCCCGCCCCCCCCCAAGCATGGCCTGCTGAAGCCCTGGCGGCCCCCTGCCCCTACAGAGACCTCAGAATGACCAGGGGCTCAGGCCTCTCTTGAAGCCTCGCCTAGAAGGATGGTCAACAAACCCTTCCTTCAAGGCCCCTGTAGTCCCTAGCACTGCTGGGCAGGGAGGGGGGCATCTAGATAAGGGAGCTATGCTTTGCCATCGAGCTGCTTCCTCACAGACGTACCCCCGTGGTCTCCACAGACCACGCGCCCTCCTGGAGGGCCAGGGAGATGGACCCCAGAACGTTTCTAAGAGTACTCTGTGAGTGCCATTCACCTTGATGCAAACTTTCTAACCTAATTCTATTAAATTTTATTAGCTATTTCAGTGAACCAAGTCATGAAACCTTGAACAAGTGAAGCAATCCAAAACTACGTTTGGCAAAATTGAACTCTCCCCTGCCCCTTGACTGATCTCCCCACAGAAACTTCCATGGCCTTCCCTGTGTTCATATGAACACTATCTTTTAAATTATATTCAGAGCCACAACTACACAATTTTTCATTAAGTCTTTTAGGTAAGAATGGTGCCATCTTTACTCTCCCCAAAGCAGGAGAAGTAAAAATGAAAGAAAAAAGTACTTGGAAGTAGAACCCAGAACTTAGAGACTGCATGTGAACTGCATTTACTTCTGTGTTTCAAGATCCTCTCACCAAACCCGTGGCACTAAGCTCACTTTGGTGCCTGTTCCTGGGAAATGGGCACGCTGACTCCCACCAACTAACGTGCTAACAGGAGCGAATACGCGCTGGTGCGTTGCACATCTCCAGCAAACACTCAAAGACTAGAAACAACCCTTGGCATTGTGAAATCTTAAGACACTAAAATAAACTTGTCAAAGACCAACGTCTTGTCTGTTGAGCCGCTGACTTGCTAAAGACCACGAGGCGGTGAACCCTAGTGAGGCCAGCTCCCTGAGGGCCTGCTCCTACAGGCCCGCGCTTTGCCCACCTCCACTGAGTCTGAAATACCAGGAATGGACAAGCAGGGAGGCCTCAAGGAAAAAGGATGCAGCAGGAAAGCAGAGTGGAGAGACAGGAACGGTATCTCATGGCTCTGAAGTAATCCAGACCCATCCGATGGCAGGAGACCCAGTGAACAGCCCCAGCGGCCAGGCCCTGCAAGGATGGCACTGGTCTGACTCAGGGGCAGCCTCCTGAGTGAGGGGGCCTTGGACATGTTCCTTCACCTTTAAGGGATGGCTCCCATGGGGTCTGGGCCAGAACTCTCCTCAGAGGTGCGGACTTGCCAGGGAGAGCCAGAAACGAGATTTTTATGCGTCATCTCCTGACCTTTAGTGCTGACAGCTACCTCAATGAAAAATAAATAAATCAAACCACTGTGGGGTTGAACACACACATCCGCGGCCAGGTCCGGCCTGCAGGTCACCTCTGCCCTTGGGCAATGGGACACTACCATGTCCTTAACAAGGCCCTGAGCCAGGTGGCCTGGGTTCAAACTGCAGCTCAGCTCCTGTCTGCCTGTGCGTCCTTGGACAAGTTGCTTCACCTCCCTTGGCCTCAGTTTCCACATCTGCAAAATGGGGGTAATAATCAATCTTTCCTCTCTCATAGCTTTGCTGCAAAGATTAAATCCCAACATGTTTGGAACACTGGCTGGCATAAAAAGCCGTGCAGAATGAACCAGCACAGCCACCTTCAAGCCCCAGTCATAAGAGGGTCCCAGACCCTGTCCTCACCCTGCCCCCGGAACAGAGAGCGCACATAGGGAGGGACTCAGGGGGGCTAAAGCAACTCTGCCCTTCCTCTGACTCCCATCAAAGGAACAGAGAAGTCAGGCAAAGGTGGTGCCCAGGAGCCAGTCCCGCACACAGCAACACAGCCCACACACCCTGGGGCTCCCGCCTTGCATGTTTGGGGAGCAAGGGTGCACGGCTCCGTCTGCACCCTCTTGTGAGGCGAAAGGGGCAGCATGTTTACGTAAAGCAAGGAGCCCTCTGCCTCCCCGGGCCCCCCGCCAAGGAGCACGCAGCACTGGATAATGTGCGTAAGACCTCAAATTCCAAACGAGGCGCCCTTCTGTGACCCTGCTGGGAGCTTTAGTCACCTAAAATTAAACTTGTCTTGCAAACAGGC
The DNA here is from genome assembly GCF_002007445.2 of Ailuropoda melanoleuca. Classification (NCBI taxonomy): domain Eukaryota; kingdom Metazoa; phylum Chordata; class Mammalia; order Carnivora; family Ursidae; genus Ailuropoda; species Ailuropoda melanoleuca. Next base: position 87,045,247 of record NC_048230.1, read on the forward strand.
ACTTAGGAGTCTCTTTCTCACCATCAGCGACGGGGTCCTCTGGGGAGAGTTTTCTCTTCGCACAACTACCGGGATCCCCAGGGGCCAGGGGTCAGTGCTAGGGACCCTATGGGGCTCCACAGCCCGGTGCCGTGTCGGCAGCAGCCCCTCTGGTGTCCGGTTACTGGAACGCTACTGCACGGCTCACGTCCAGCTAAGTCAACCAACAGGGTGGCGCCAACAGCTGCTCACCAGCGAGGGGATCGTGGCCCAGGCCCTGCAACAGCCCACCACAAGGCTCCAGCTCAGCGCCAGCCGCTGGCGCGGGTTGCCCAGGGTGGGCCGGTCCCCACAGTCTCCATCCCCAAAGTACGCTACCCTGTGTAGCCGGCAGTCAGCAAACTGCTGGGCCTGGAAAGGTCGAGGCGGAGGTGCCAGCTAAGAGGCAGGGGAGACACGGGACGTGTGGCAACGATGCAGCAGACCTATACAAAGGGAACGTGGGGAGGGCGTGCTGCCAAGGAAGCAACCGCAGCGGCGGGGCCGGGAAAGATTTCAAAGCAGGGGATGTTTTAGCCAAGCACTGCTGGGTAAGGAGAAGGCAAGGGCTGGCGCAAGGTAGGGGCACCAAGGACAGGCCGCGAGGCTTGCAAGGGCCTCGCTATTCAGAGCAGAGGGAAGGGAGACTGGAGCGGGTCCACGTCTTCACAGTCCCCAAGGATCTGGAGTCTATCTCATAGGCAAGGAGCAACGCCAGTAGGGAGAAAGGTCTGTGACTGGGAAATGTTATTTCAGGACACCTGGGGGACAGGCCCGGAGGCCGGGGCAGAGGAGGGAAGAGCCCAGGGCCAGGCGCCCGGCCCAAGGGTGCCGAGGAAGCTGAGCTAGGGGACAGAGGCCCAGGTGGCAATCCAGGGACTCTGGCAGTGGAACCTGCCACCAGGGTGAGGTCTGGGGGGCCTGAGGAAGAACTCCAGTGGCAAAAACATTCATTTGCTTAGGGAACATCCAGACCAGTGCTGCAGGCCTGTCTCAGACACACAGAGCAGATGCTGCACGAGTGCCACCCCAACAGGGTTGGCCAGAGGCCCCCAAGTGGCTCCCACAACAGGAAGCCAGACCCCAAACTTGGGGAGACCGCCAGGCCCTGACATCCCCAACCACCTGAGCCAAACTTGGGTCGAAGGCCCTAGGGCCCCAGATGGGGCTCCCCTGCGCTTCCTTGAAGCCCACCACTGCACAAGCAACCATGTGACAGAGACGAAGATGAACCCCTGACTCCCGCTGGCCCCAAATACAGAGGGCACCCCCCCCCCCCCCCCCCAAACCCAACCCCCCCCTCACCGACAGGNAGACCCCAAACTTGGGGAGACCGCCAGGCCCTGACATCCCCAACCACCTGAGCCAAACTTGGGTCGAAGGCCCTAGGGCCCCAGATGGGGCTCCCCTGCGCTTCCTTGAAGCCCACCACTGCACAAGCAACCATCTGACAGAGACGAAGATGAACCCCTGACTCCCGCTGGCCCCAAATACAGAGGGCACCCCCCCCCCGCCGCCAAAACCATAATCAGAGAAGCCGGCAGGCACACCTGTCTATAGACGTGGGACTGGCCAGTTTGTCTGCAGTCTCCTCACTAGCCTCACACTGGGGGATGGAGGCTGCAAAGGGTCCTCCTGAGTTAGCAGGAAAGCAGCCCTCACAAAGCCCCAGATGGAAAATCCACTGAACGCATCGGAGGCGGCGGCTCCCGCTCCCAGACAGCACGCACACACACTCATGCAGCCGACCCTAAGTCCAGCTCAGGCTGCAAAGCCCGCCACTGCCCAGGGGCTGCTCTGCCCCCGCAATCCGATAGAGACCCCGGAGCAGCAGCCACGCTGGACTCCTGACCACCACAGACACTAACACCTGGTGTTTTAACCACATGGAGCGAAGTACAAATAATGTTAAGAGCAGCCCCATTTGGGGCCTTTGAATCAGGCCTTTTCCTTTGGAGAAAAAAGTAATCTTGTTAGCAAATCCGCGAGGTGGTGCATTTAATAATGCCTCATGGAATTAAAAACCCCTATAAATGACTTTTTCTCATTATACTTTTTTCCTCCCAAATTTCAACAAAATCAAGTTTATATCTGGAAGAAAAAAAGAAAAACATCACAGTACTTCTTAAAGAAAGACAAGCCCCGTAGGACCTCTGGGCAAGACCCTTCCATGGGCTTCCTCGGGCACAGTAGCTGGTCCAAGAACACGCCTTCCTTAAATGACAATTAAGATTTCAGCTCGCGCCTGAAAAAAAGACAAGATCTGTGCACCTGTGGGCTTCCTGACCACAGCTGCCTGAGGGCGGCCACGGGAACCCCAGTGCCGCCATGTTTTTAGATGACTGAATGGAGAGTTCTAGAAGAATGTCATCCAGCAGCTTCTCTAAGACATGGCAGTGCCATACTGATTCGGCTCCTTCCCTAAGGAATGTTCTTGTTCTTTCAAAAAAGAAAAGTTGGGTTTGAAGAACTTACATGGAAAGTGAATAAAGGCTCAGAAGCCCCAAAGAGATTTCAGAGCTTCAAACCCTGAAAAACTAAGTTCGAAAGAAAAGACTATCAAACCTAATCTCCATACACACCTGTCTGTACCTCAGCCCTAAGGGGCTGAAGAGAGGCTGAGGTGGGCTTGGCCTGGCCTGAGAGGGGCCTCAAACAGAGGGACCAAAGCTTGAGGCTGTCCCTGCCACCATCTGCTGTCCATGTGATTTCTGGGAAGTCTCAAAAAAGAGAGCTGAACTTTGGTTTCTGCTTTTGCAAAAGCAGGTAAAGCTACAAGTCCACGGTACAGACCTATAGGGGGATAAATGCATGAAGAGGAGTTTCATAAACCGTATGCCTAACCAAACATGTGGTTGAGAACAATAGTGTCACATTCCTGGTGGCGACCCAGCAAGCGCACAGTGCAAGAAGGTCATTGTGGGAGGTGCTGGGGGGGGATGGGATTGTAGGAAGGAAGGGGTGTCACTCCTATCAAGTCACATGGTTTAAGATTACAGCCCCTGCTAAGCTACAGATCCCTTCAGCAAAGTTTCCCTAGTAAGTCTGAAAATTCTTCCCCATCTCCCCTGACCTCTGGTGACCCCTGCTTTGTTAGATTACAGAACATGATCCTATTTGTGCATTTTTGCCTGCTCTGGGGGGGTTTCCATATGGAGATGAGCGGCCCCCCCTCCAGGGCCCTGCCAGGTTCACAGATGTGAGAGCCACTAACTTTCCATCTCAGCTCAGTTCATGACCACACACTGGGCACCCCGGGCCTGGGATGTGCCTGAGAAGAACTGGCCACTTTCCTCCCTCGACCTGGACCCCTGAAGGAGCAGACACTCCTTTCTGCTACTCGGAAAACGCTCAGGGGACCTACGGTCAGGGCTAGACTGCCTCACAGTGCCTGAAAGGTGAGGAGTTCCACTTTGGTACAAGTGCCTGTTTATTTGACTTACAGACAAATAATGGAGGTTTTTTTTTCTTTTCCATTTAAAAAATAATGCAGGCTACGAAAAAACTGGAAAATGCAGAAGGGCAAAGGAAAGATACTAAAATTTACCCATAGTCCTGTCCCCCAAGAGGGTCTTTCTCCCACACAGACATGTGTGTGTGTAACAAGGTCATCGTGGGGTGTCTGAGAGCGTGTTCTACCTTCTGCAGGTTGGCCAGTATCCCCTGGGCCCGGACTCAATGGCCTTCCAACCCCGGAGCAAGCAGGCTGCAGACAGGGAAGGGGGTCGGGGTAAAGCCAGTGCAGGAGGGAAGGGCCCCACTCCGCAGCAACAGCGCTCATGCCTAGCTCCGGCAGAAGCAGGATGGCCAGGAGCGCGTGCAGGTGGGCACCCCATGTTCCCCAAGTCTGTCCTTGGTTTATCTGGGGGCCAGGCCTGCCCTGTACGAATCTGGATTCCCTTCCAGGTGCTGGGATGAAAGGGCTCGCCTAAAAGCCTAAGCTTACCTGCCCATTAGCCCACGCACAGCCCAGGGCAGGCAGGCTGCAGAAGTACCCGGCAAAGACGGAGCCCGAGGGCAAAACCAGATTTTCAAGAAACCACCACCATGTACACCACATACTTCCTGTAAGGGGGCCGCAGCTTTTCCTAATAAACACCACGCACGAGAATGAGCCCGTGGAGGCCTGTAACCAGGCTGCACACACTCGGGAGCTTCAGTTCTGGGGAAACGTTCACTTCCCTGCGGTTCCCTGAGTTCCCTCTTCTGCAAACAGTAACAGAGGAATCTGTGCCTTCTGTTTCATAAGCAAGTGCCTTCTCTTTATTGCACGCCTGGGTTTCTAATGCTCCCCTGAAGCGATCACCGTTCCTACAGCACCACGGGAGCAGTAAAGTCAGGGGCAAGGCTCTGGAAAACACGCATACGGGCCCTTCATCACTCTGCGAGAATAGGAAATCGTGAAATGTCCTTGGGGGAGCGATGTAGCACTGTTCTCCTAAATTAAAGACGTTCCTGCCCTTCCACTTAGGAGGACTTATCTACAGAGATGCTCACGCTCTAATACATGTACGTCACTGCAGCGTTAATTGTAGCGGCAAAAGCCCTGCACACCCTTGGGGCGCCTGGGTGGCTTAGTCAGGTGAGCGTCCGACTCTTGGTTTTGGCTCAGCTCATGATCTCAGGGTCGTGAGATTGAGCCCTGCCTCTCGGGCTCCACACTCAGAATGCAGTCTGCTGGAGATCCTCTCCCTCTGCCCCCTGCCCTCTTTCTCTCTCAAATCATAAAAAAATAATAAATCTTTAAGAAAAAACTGTACACTATTTAAATAAATAGACACTTGAATAAATGAATGAGACATCCCTGCTGTGGAGCGGGACGGAGCAGAACGGGACGGAGCAGAAGCAGCAGCCCCATAGGTATGGTAGGAGACGGTGTCACCAGCACCCTGGGAAGCAAAGCCAGCTCCCAAGCTGTGTGCCCCGCAGGCTCCAACAGGGTGTGCCAATGTGATGAGCAGAACATCTCCCAGGCTCCCCCGGGAACGGGTGGTAAGAGGCATGGAGTGGACAGACTCAATTTTTCACTTGTTCGTATTTTGCTTGCTGGAAGGACGTATTTATACAATAAAACGTTTTCAAAGCCTGGATGAGGAAGGCAGGTGTTCACTGTCAAATCTGGCCACAGACAAGTGGTAAAAACCTGCCACACAGCCCTGATTTGTTCTTGTAGGAAAAACAGATCAGAAGTTCTGGAA
>NC_048230.1:87050562-87061095 GCF_002007445.2 Ailuropoda melanoleuca
CTCTTTTCATGCAGCTATACCGCACGTCCCATGTTCCTCCCTTGGCTTGAGAGGCTGCAGTCAGCCCTGGCCGTCTGCCTTTGACTTCGTCTCCTAGCTGCGGGTGAGCTTCTGTGTGTCTGTCCATGGCCTATNTGCGGGTGAGCTTCTGTGTGTCTGTCCATGGCCTACCCACCCCCAATTTCTCCAGGGTCCTGTGCACTCACTCAAGGGCACAACTTGGGATGGCTGGCCCTGGCATCCAGAATCTCGGGGGCCTTGGCTGATGGCAGGATGCTACCTAATGACTGGTGTGGAACAGGTGAGGAAAGGAGTTCCTTCTCTGCAGAGGAGACCTTGACTCGGGTCCGGGAGGGCTCCAGGGCCATGAAGTTTGAACTGTGGGCACCAGAGAGCTGGAGTTGAAGGCTGGTCACATGGGTCTATCTAAGGCAGCATTCAAATCAATCAAAAATCAGTCAAATGCCAGGTTCAGGTGAACTGGCCACATTCCCTAATATTTCATCTTTCTTATCCTGGCCCATGGTTTTTCTTTTCTCTGTTAGAATTTTCTCTTACGGCAACAAGCTGCCGTGTGGGCTCACACAGGTCAGAAAGTTAGGTCGTCCTCCAAACAAGGCTCTCTAAAGTGGAACATCACTTCAAAGACAAGGCAGTGTGCCCTCCCTCCGAAGGCGGACAGAGGCCGAACATTTGGACTTTCAAAGGGCTTTGAGAGGCTGAGCTGACCTGTGCGACCAGGTGGGCTGATCCTTGACCCTTGGCAGGAGCCTGAAACTGCTCACACGGCACAGGGTCTCCTCACAAGGAAAAGGGTGCTGCCTGAGCAAATGCCCCCCCAAAAGTTGGGGGGAGGAGGAAACCCAAAAAAAGTGAATGTAGCTTCACCAAGGGGTAAGAAAGGGAAACCCAGCTAAAAACACAGGGCTACCCAGCACAGGCCCACACATTTCAGACCCCCCAAATACCTCATTGAGACAAATGCAATTAATTTTCCAAATCAACTCATGACTAGTCAAAGTCTTTTCTTTTAGGATCCATGCCCAACATGGGGCTGGAACTCATGACCCTGAGATCAAGAGTCGCATGCTCTACTGACTGAGCCAGCCAGCAGCCCCTAGTCAAAGACTTTTAAAAAAAGAAAGAAAGAAATAGAAAACATAAGACTATCATATCAAATGAATGATGAACATGAAACCGGAACTCACTGGCCCAATTTCTCTAGTAATATGCACTAAAAAGATAACAGAAAATTAATGTTCTGTATTACCTGACAAGTACATAAAATGACCCATTAAGTAACTGGGGTAGGGAAGAGGGGGTGGGGTGGGCATGGGTGCCATTGCTCCTTAAAAACATCCTACCATTATTTGTTTAACAAACATACAGAAATGAGTACCAGGTGAGGAAAGCAACAGAACAGGCTGGCAGAATGCAGTCAGGCCTCTAAGAAAGATCCGCCAAGACACAGAAGTGTTCCAGACTGCGTGGTGGATGGAATTACTATTCCTAATTCCTCACACCTACTCACACCTTTTCCAATGTCACATGGCAGTCCGTCCCACTGGAGAGAGCAGGCTTCCTGCCCCTGATGCTGGCTCAGTCACATGACTTGCTCAGGCCAATAGGATGCTGGTTTGAAATGTGTCCTTTTACAGCTCTGCCACCATCATGAGAAGGGCTTCTGCCCTCCAGAATCCCTGAAGCCTCAGGCTGGACAGCCCAGAAGGAACACATGTGCAACAGACTGAGGTTCGACCTGCAGCAAGGAGCCAAACCCGGTTAAACTGCAGCATGAGCCACTCAGTGGAGACAACCCAGATTGGTCAACGTTCAGCCAATTCAACAGGAGCATGAACAAGAATAAATGACTGCTGGTGTAAGCTACTGAATTCTGGAATGTTTGTTACACAGCTCTGTTGTGGCAACAGCTAACTGATACATATGGCTCCCCCAAAGGGAATCCATAAGCCATGGAGAGACAGCTCTCCCCTCCACGCTGACAGAGAAGTCAGAACTACTTACCATGCTCACCTTTCTTCTTTGAACCAGACTTCTTCTTTGCAGGAGCCTCTTGCTTTGGTGCCTCTTGGCTCTGAACCATATCTGCATTTTTGCCTTGTATAGGGGCTGACTCTGCCCTTTTACCCTGATTGGCAGACACATCCACCTTTTTGCCCTGGTTGGGGGACCCTTCTGACTTTTTGCCCTGGTTCGGGGTTCCCTCTGCCTTTTTGCCTTGATTGGGTGCCCCCTCTGCTTTTTTCCCCTGGCTTGCAACACCCTCTGCCTTTGTGCCCTGATTAGCAACCGAATCTGCCTTTTTGCTCTGATTCTGGGCCCCCTCGGCTTTTTTGCCCGGATTCTGGCCCCCCTCTGCCTTTTTGCCCTGATTCTGGCCCCCCTCGGCCTTTTTGCCTTGATTCTGGGCCCCCTCTGCCTTTTTGCCCTGGTTAGGGGTCCCCTCGGCCTTTTTGCTCTGGTTTGGGGTTCCCTCCTTTTTTCCCTGGTTGGGGGCCCCCTCTGCCTTTTTACCCTGGTTGGGGGTCCCCTCGGCCTTTTTGCCCTGGTTTGGGGTTCCCTCCTTTTTTCCCTGGTTGGGGGCCCCCTCTGCCTTTTTGCCCTGGTTCTGGGCCCCCTCTGCCTTTTTGCCCTGGTTCTGGGCCCCCTCTGCCTTTTTGCCCTGGTTCTGGGCCCCGTCTGCCTTTTTGCCCTGGTTCTGGGCTCCCTCTGCCTTTTTGCCCTGGTTCTGGGCCCCCTCTGCCTTTTTGCCCTGGTTGGGGGTTCCCTCTGCCTTTTTGCTCTGGTTCTGAACCACTTCCACCTTTTTGCCCTGATTGGGGCTCCCCTCTGCCTTTTTGCCCTGGTTTGGGGTCCCCTCCTCTTTTTTGCCCTGGTTGGAGGCCCCCTCTGCCTTTTTGCCCTGATTCTGTGCCCCTTCTGCCTTTTTGCCCTGATTCTGGGCCCCCTCTACTTTTTTGCCCTGGTTAGGAGCTCCCTCTGCCTTTTTGCCCTGGTTGGCGGCCCCATCTGTCTTTTTGCCTTGGTTGGGGGCTCCTTCTGCCTTTTTGCCCTGGATGGGGGTTCCTTCTGCCTTTTTGCCCTGATTCTGGCCCCCCTCTGCCTTTTTCCCCTGGTTCGGGGCCACTTCTACCTTTTTGCCCTGATTCTGGGCTCCCTCTGCCTTTTTGCCCTGGTTGGGAGCCCCCTCAGCCTTTTTGCCCTGGTTGGGGGTTCCTTCTGCCTTTTTGCCCTGGTTCTGGGCTCCCTCTGCCTTTTTGCCCTGTCCAGTGCCGGTGGCTGGGGTACTGGCCTTGGCACCCACTGGGGGCACAACCACCATAGGCACCTCCTTGGGAGCAGTTTCTAAGATGGCAGCCTTGGAGGCAAGAACTTGGATGGAATTCACTACAGAACTGACTGCTGGTTCCACCTTTGCCACTTTTTTCTCCTTTTTCTTTTTGTCCTTAGGCGAGGAGGCGAGCTTCTCTTGGGGCATGGCTGGTACCGTGGCTACGGGGGCAATGACCACGGGGGGCTGGACTGGGGTTGGAGTCACAGCCACTGCAGGTGCCCGCACTGGGTCTTTGAGAAGGATGGTCATATTGGGGGCTGGGTCATGGTCAGGTATCTTTCCGTTAGGTTTCTCTTCCTTTTTCTTGGTCTTTCCTTTCTTCTCCACTGTTTTCTCCTTCTTTTTCTTCTCCACTTTCTGGTGGTGAGTTTTCGCCATCTCCTTGCGCTGGTTGGCCAGGGCTTCTTCATAGGACGTCTCCTTCATGGAGAAGGTTGACACAAGGAAGATGCCAATGGCAGAAACGACCATGAATCCACCGAAGACCACAACCCCCAAGGTCTGAGTGTCGTAAATATCCATCCTGGCTTGCCTTCCTTTCACCTGCCAAATACATACACTTAGATTACTTTTTGCAGAAACTGCAGCATTTGACAGTTTCCATCCTCATCCCTACCCCCAAACTTAAGCTTTCATTAATTCTTCAGACTGATAAAGTCAAAGAAGAAACAAATTCCAGCAATCTCTGACGTCCATACATTCCTTCCTGCCCCTCTCTAGAAGTGAGGCACTTTATTTTTTTTAAAGATTTATTTATTTGAGAGAGCGAGTGAGCACGTGCTCATGCAGGGAGGGGTACAGAGAAACTTAAGCAGGCTCTGTGCGGAATGCAGAGCCCGAAGCAGGATTCAATCTCAAGATCCTGAAGCATCACGCAGGCCTTGATCTCATTCATGACCCTGAGATCACAACCCAAGCCAAAACCCAGAGTCAAATGCTCAACTGACGGTGCCACGCAGGCACCCCCAGAAGTGAGTTTTTATGCAAGATATGAGCAGCCCCCATTAGTGCTAGGATAGGAAGCAACAGAGGAATGGCAGAGCACAGGTCTGGTCACATAATACCCTAGAGACTCAGAAACCACAATCCCAATTCAAGAGATTCTCCATTGCAGGGGTCAAAGATGCACATAAACACAAGCCCGGGCCAGTGGTAAGACAATGGGGAATGGTGAGGACTGTGGCAAGTAAATTAGGGGGAAAGTGTCACCCAGCCGTAGCTGATTGTTGTAGAAATGCTGAATGCCGTGTTGAGAGATCTTTGCTTTTTCAAATTAGGTTAGAAATCTTTTTTTTTTTTTCAAAGTGAAATCAACGGATTTTTTAAAAAAAATACCACATAAACCAAACCAAGTCTTTCTACAGGCTTTTAGCTGCATGCATTCTGGCCAGCAGGCCCCTGGCACACCATCTCTACTCTGTTGTCTCCCTTCCCCAGTGCTGTGATAAACACAGTGACCCAGGGTCAGAGACAAATCTTCAGAATCCTGAAAAGTGATAAAAAATTTGTTGAGAAAAAATGGCCTTCAGGATAGTTCCTAAAAAGTTACAGAACTTGCGGGGTACCTAGGTGGCTCAGTTGGATGAGGGTTGGACTCTTGATTTCAGATCGGGTCATGATCTCAGGGTTGTGAGGCGGGCTCAGTGCTGGGTGTGGAGCCTGCTTAAGATTCCCTCTCCTTTTCCCCTCCTGCCTTCACAAAAAAAGGGGGGGGCAGAACTTACAATCTGCACATTAGGAAACAGGAAATCTTAGAAAGTACACCAAATAAAAGACCCCAGGTTTGGAATTTCATGTCTGCAGGCTGCGAAGAGGGAGGGAAAATGGTGTCACCAGACCCAGTCTTCACCCCAGGGAGAGCGCCCTTTGCCTGATGACACTCCCCAAACCAAGAGCATGAGCCACCTCTTCTCACTGCCCATGGACCAGAGTCCACGGCTTCCTGGCTTCCAGCCCAGGCTGGGTCCGACCAGTGAGGAACCCAAAGAGGCTTACTTCTTTGGATGCATTCATCTTTTATCAACTAATGTTGATGCTACTATCCTATTCCCAGTCCTCTACACAGATCCTAGGCCCCCTAAAGAGGAGCAATGACGGAATTAGTGAACAAAATGCAAGTGTAAGAAGGCGGGTAAGTGAAAGTGGAAAGAGGGAGGAGGGAGCAGAAGGAGAGAGGTTAACAGGCCCCCTTCCTGGCATAACTCCCGCCCCCCAAATCTCTAGACCTTGGGGTAGGCCAGGTCCAGGCGTGTCAGTTGAGATTCCTTCTCCACGGGAAGTGGAGGAGGGCAAGAGAGTGGGAATTTCTCAAAAATCACAAAATCCAAATTCTGACCGTAGGGCATTTTAAAGAAGGGCCTGAGAAGAGATTGTTTTAAATGTCTCAGCATTAGGTTCAAAGAAGAATCATTCTCATCACAGCACACACACACACCATTTCACTGTGGCTTTCTAAATAAGCCCCTTGCTGGAACAGGGTTTAAGGGGCTCCTGACAAAACTCCACAGCACATGCTCCCCTGACCGTAACCGCTGCCCCCCCCAGCTGTGGCTGTTAACATTACTTCTCCCAGACTATCACCCTGGGGCTGCAGGACTGGGGGGGGCGGGGGGGAGAGCCCCTTTATCACAGCCATAACCTCCACGGGTCAAGTGCAAGGTGGATCCATGGAGCCTTCGAATCCTGGGCAAGTGGATTCTGACCCTTGGCCATAGGTTCTGACTGTGTGAGCCACTGCCAGGCGCCCTCAAGACAGGCTGTCCCAAATGAGCCTTTCCAGGAACACACTCATAAATGAGGTATCAGAAAGGAAACTGCACCCAGCTCAGAGGGAATCCAGTGGATGGAAGGGCAGGGACAAGAAGGCTTGGAACGCTATGGTCAGCTTCCATTTCTTGGTGGGCATCCACCAACTCAAACTTTGGGTCCTCACAAGGACCTCTTCAAAACTGCCAACACAGACACATTCAAGGTACAAACACTATGTTCGAATCATTGTATTCATCTATTCTGATGACAAAAGTCCTCTGACACACTCCCCCTCTTCCGAGGCAGCACGACGCCAGGGGCCTGGGTCACTCGATAAGCCCCAAGTGGCTTCTCAACAACTGTACCCTCAAAGGGCCGTCTCCCAGGGAGCTGCAGCAGGGTCACCACGCCGACGTAGTCCCCAGGCTCCTACAAAGCGGGCTCTGTTTCCCACTGAGCACTGTGGGATCGGGGCAGCCTTGTGTTGGAGGCAGGAGAGCCAGGAGAGCCAGGGTTGAAAAAATCGCCTTGAATCTTCCTCAAGTTAGGCCAGTATGGGATACAAAAATATATCCTCCGTTGGGAGCAGAGACTCGAGAAAAGCTAGCTGGGGAGAATATTCTTCCTCCGCCGCGCACACAAATGTATGCTTGATGGCAGCACAATGTGTCTTCCAAGTTCTGCAGAACGGGCTGCTCTAAAAAGAAATCCTATTCCCACCACTAATTCCTGAGTTAGAATTTCTTTAAAAGAAATCTTTCACAGGAAAATGAAAAGCCCTAGTCTTGAGAAGTAATACAGTGAAACATGTACGGCGAGGGCCGTATCAGCACAAACGCGAGGAAAGCTAAGGAAAAGCCAGCCGTCCGGCTGCTCTGCAGTTGGCTTGGGTGGGGCAGAAACAGCACGGAGAGCGCCCAGCCTCACAGGCGTGAGAAAGCTGGGGATGCCTCCCACGCCTGCTCTCGAGACCAGCATTCTGGGCTCTGCTTCCGAAATCTCCACATCTTGTATGCCCTGACCACAAAGAACCTATGTTCTGTCACTTTGGGACACGTCTATGAACTACGTGCTTTTGCTTACTATTGCCAGTATGCTTCAGAGTGTAGCACAGAAAGGTCGAGGCCCTGGGAGGGAAGGAAGCAGGTGGCCACCTGGAGGCTCGGGGACCACTCCCAGGCTCGGCCGGCAGAAACTCACTGACCCACCTTGAGGGACCTGAGAGAATGGCTCTTCTTCTGTTCCTAGGGGGTAAGGATTCAGGAGGAAACATGAGTAGAAGCCCTCAGTTCTTTAGACATGGTAAACATCTGCTAGCTCGTGTGGCCCAACCCACCCAATCCACATTGGCCAGTTCAGGCCAATTTGGCAATTGGGATTTGGAGAGGTTTCGTGAAGAGACCCCAACAGCATCCCCTGGGGCCAGGTCTCATTGCTAAGCAACTGCTCTGCTGTGGGCCACATGCAGGTGCACGGAGATGCGGAGATGCGTGGGGCAGGGGTGTGCTGGGCAGGGGTCCAAGAGAACAAGTCTCCAGGTGCACTTTCTGGGCACAAGGTGACCAACTAGGAAGGTACAGAACTAAAACAGAGTGACAATAAATCAGAGACCCTAGCAGATACGGCCATATCAGGACTACTATCTCCTAAGTTTTTTGTTTGTTTTTTTTTTAAAGAGAGGAGAGCTTGAGAAGGGGGGAGGAATGGGGGGGGCAAGAGAATCTTAAGCAGGCTTCATGCCCAGTGCGGAATTGGACACGGGGCTCCATCTCACAACCCTGAGATCATGACTTGAACCAAAATCAAGAGTCAGACGCTTAACCGACTGAGCCATCCAAGCGTCCCCCATCTCCTACAGGTTTCTAAATATTGTGAAAATACTGTGACCATCCATTTCCTACCACCCCAGCTGTTGTGTCACAGGACTCTGAAAGCAGTGTTGATCAGGCTTAGAGGGGGGCTGACTGGATTCACCTCTGTACCTCCACTTCTATCAGATGCCATGTGGACCGCAGATTTTTTGGTAGAGACGTCAAGTTAAGCTATCTTGAATTCCTAGTTACCTTTTCCTCTTCTTCAATAATTGGGTACTGAATGTTAGCAAATGCTTTTTCTTCATCACTTGACATTTTCTCTAATCTGAAATGGGTTGAATCATAATAATATATATTCTAATGTGAACTCACAGATGGTTTGGATGGCATAAATGCTTCTTGACGTTGGGCCTTTTTTAATATATCACTAGATTTGGTTTGTTCACTTTTTTTTTTTTTTTAATGTGAGATTTGCCTGTGTGCTTGTGAGAAAAATCAGGGGTCATTCTCATGACCCCGTTCTTATGTGATCTTGGTAGCAAGGTCACTCTCGGCTCATAAAATGAGCTAAGGAGGGTCCCCTTCCCCCTGTTCTTTGTAGGTTTGGTAGAACCTGCCTGTAAAACTGTCAAGATCTAGTGTTTCCAGATCTGTTCTTGGCGGTGGGGGGAGGGGGGTAGAGAGCTGATTTTTAAGTGCTAATTTAATTTCATTTTCCACTCAGTTTTATTGAGATAGAACAGACATACAGAACTGTGTAAGTTTAAGGTGTACAGCACAATGCTTTGACACACACACACACACATAAATTATTACCACACCAAGTTCAGTTAATATCCATCATCTCATACAGACACAAAACAAGACAGAAAAAAAAAAGGAAAAACATTTTTTTTCCTTGTGAGGAGAGCTTCTACTCTCTTGACAACTTTCAGACATGCCACAAACAGAGATGTTAGTCATCATACTGACTTATGTTGTAAGAGGGCGTCTGTACCTTCTGACCCCCTATGCTGCAATTCCCCCTCCCCCTGCCCATGGTAACCGCACGTCATCTCTTTTCCAAGGAAACTGGTTTTGGGTTTTTTTAAGATTTCACATATAAGTGAGATCATATGGATTTGTCTTCCTCTGCCTTGTTTCCCTTAGCATAATGCCCTCAACGTCCTCCATGTTGTCGCAAATGGCAAGGTTTCCTTTTTTATGGATGAATAATATTCCACTGTGCGCATGTACACGCGAGTGTGTGTGCAAGTGTGTGTGTGGCCCAACTTCTTTATCCACTCATCTGTCCATGCACACCTAGGTTGTTTGCAGGTCTTGGCTGTTGTAAACTGTTGACTCCATTTCAGTGATGATTCCAGACCCAGCTTTCGGGTTTGTGAGCCAGCACACATAATTAACTTTCATTATGGCTTCCTCTCATTTCTGTTGGTTTATTCTGTTCTTTCTAACTTCCTGACATGGGCATTTACGAATCTTCAGGCCTTTCTTTTTTCTTGTAACAAATACGTAAGGCAATAAACTTCCCTCTAAGTACTGCTGTGGCCTCATCCTACAAACTGCAGCACACGCGCTATTGTCACGACTGTTCAGCTGCATTTTCTCATTGCCACAGGATCTCTCAGACTCGTGAGGTGGCAGTGTCCTTACCCTAACACTTGGGGCTCTGAATTATCATTGATACTTCCTCATTTAACTGTGCTGTCATCAGAGAATCTGTTCTGTGTGATACAGGACAAAGCTTTCAGACTTCTAACCAGGATCCAGACATATTAATTTTTTCCATGACCCAGGACAGGGAAACATACACATTAGCATTTGTGTATGTGTGTGTATGTCTCTGTGTGTGTGTGTATATAATAATGTTTTATAGAACCATGTTTTTTGCCAGCTCAATCTAATAGCTACTGAGAGCTTTTAACATTTCCCATCATGATCATGGACTTACTGGTTTCTCCTGGGAATCTGTCAATTTGGGCTTTATTCGAAGGCCATCTCATTAGGTGAACATCAGATCAGCAGTGTTACATCTTCCTGATACAGTGTCTGCAATTTCCCCCCTATTATATAGTGACCTTCTTTATCCCTAATAATGAACAAATTTTTTTTCCCCAAGAAAGTCTAGTTTGTCTGATTATTTAAAAAGTTATACCAACTTTTGGGAGGTTAATATTGGCCTAGATTCATTTTCTATTCTTCACTTTCAACCTTTCTGTGTTCGTATGTTTTAAGTAGAACTCTTAAAAATAGCATAAAGCTGGATTTTATTTTAAGACCAGTGTAGCAATTTGTCTTTTTAACTGGTAGGTTTAATTCATCAACGCCTATTGTGATTTCCTATGTAAATGGACTCATTTAAAACTTTATTTTGTCATTCCTATTTATAATCCTCCTTCTTTACTTATTCTGCCCCCACCCCCTTTATTTTTGCATCCTATTGGACTATTTAGGCTTTATCTCCTTTTCCTCTATGGTGTTTGGAAATACACGCTTTTATTTATTATTTTTTTAGTGACTAATAAACTTATGATTAAAAAATTTTTAAAGATTTTATTTATTTATTTGAGAGAGAGAGTGCGAGTGGGCATGAGTGGGGGGGAGGGGCAGAGGGAG
>NC_048230.1:87062937-87072109 GCF_002007445.2 Ailuropoda melanoleuca
CCCTGGTTCTGGGCCCCCTCTGCCTTTTTGCCCTGGTTCTGGGCCCCCTCTGCCTTTTTGCCCTGGTTGGGGGTTCCCTCTGCCTTTTTGCTCTGGTTCTGAACCACTTCCACCTTTTTGCCCTGATTGGGGCTCCCCTCTGCCTTTTTGCCCTGGTTTGGGGTCCCCTCCTCTTTTTTGCCCTGGTTGGAGGCCCCCTCTGCCTTTTTGCCCTGATTCTGTGCCCCTTCTGCCTTTTTGCCCTGATTCTGGGCCCCCTCTACTTTTTTGCCCTGGTTAGGAGCTCCCTCTGCCTTTTTGCCCTGGTTGGCGGCCCCATCTGTCTTTTTGCCTTGGTTGGGGGCTCCTTCTGCCTTTTTGCCCTGGATGGGGGTTCCTTCTGCCTTTTTGCCCTGATTCTGGCCCCCCTCTGCCTTTTTCCCCTGGTTCGGGGCCACTTCTACCTTTTTGCCCTGATTCTGGGCTCCCTCTGCCTTTTTGCCCTGGTTGGGAGCCCCCTCAGCCTTTTTGCCCTGGTTGGGGGTTCCTTCTGCCTTTTTGCCCTGGTTCTGGGCTCCCTCTGCCTTTTTGCCCTGTCCAGTGCCGGTGGCTGGGGTACTGGCCTTGGCACCCACTGGGGGCACAACCACCATAGGCACCTCCTTGGGAGCAGTTTCTAAGATGGCAGCCTTGGAGGCAAGAACTTGGATGGAATTCACTACAGAACTGACTGCTGGTTCCACCTTTGCCACTTTTTTCTCCTTTTTCTTTTTGTCCTTAGGCGAGGAGGCGAGCTTCTCCTGGGGCATGGCTGGTACCGTGGCTACGGGGGCAATGACCACGGGGGGCTGGACTGGGGTTGGAGTCACAGCCACTGCAGGTGCCCGCACTGGGTCTTTGAGAAGGATGGTCATATTGGGGGCTGGGTCATGGTCAGGTATCTTTCCGTTAGGTTTCTCTTCCTTTTTCTTGGTCTTTCCTTTCTTCTCCACTGTTTTCTCCTTCTTTTTCTTCTCCACTTTCTGGTGGTGAGTTTTCGCCATCTCCTTGCGCTGGTTGGCCAGGGCTTCTTCATAGGACGTCTCCTTCATGGAGAAGGTTGACACAAGGAAGATGCCAATGGCAGAAACGACCATGAATCCACCGAAGACCACAACCCCCAACGTCTGAGTGTCGTAAATATCCATCCTGGCTTGCCTTCCTTTCACCTGCCAAATACATACACTTAGATTACTTTTTGCAGAAACTGCAGCATTTGACAGTTTCCATCCTCATCCCTACCCCCAAACTTAAGCTTTCACTAATTCTTCAGACTGATAAAGTCAAAGAAGAAACAAATTCCAGCAATCTCTGACGTCCATACATTCCTTCCTGCCCCTCTCTAGAAGTGAGGCACTTTATTTTTTTTAAAGATTTATTTATTTGAGAGAGCGAGTGAGCACGTGCTCATGCAGGGAGGGGTACAGAGAAACTTAAGCAGGCTCTGTGCGGAATGCAGAGCCCGAAGCAGGATTCAATCTCAAGATCTGAAGCATCACGCAGGCCTTGATCTCATTCATGACCCTGAGATCACAACCCAAGCCAAAACCCAGAGTCAAATGCTCAACTGACGGTGCCACCCAGGCACCCCCAGAAGTGAGTTTTTATGCAAGATATGAGCAGCCCCCATTAGTGCTAGGATAGGAAGCAACAGAGGAATGGCAGAGCACAGGTCTGGTCACATAATACCCTAGAGACTCAGAAACCACAATCCCAATTCAAGAGATTCTCCATTGCAGGGGTCAAAGATGCACATAAACACAAGCCCGGGCCAGTGGTAAGACAATGGGGAATGGTGAGGACTGTGGCAAGTAAATTAGGGGGAAAGTGTCACCCAGCCGTAGCTGATTGTTGTAGAAATGCTGAATGCCGTGTTGAGAGATCTTTGCTTTTTCAAATTAGGTTAGAAATCTTTTTTTTTTTTTCAAAGTGAAATCAACGGATTTTTTAAAAAAAAATACCACATAAACCAAACCAAGTCTTTCTACAGGCTTTTAGCTGCATGCATTCTGGCCAGCAGGCCCCTGGCACACCATCTCTACTCTGTTGTCTCCCTTCCCCAGTGCTGTGATAAACACAGTGACCCAGGGTCAGAGACAAATCTTCAGAATTCTGAAAAGTGATAAAAAATTTGTTGAGAAAAAATGGCCTTCAGGATAGTTCCTAAAGAGCTACAGAACTTGCGGGGTACCTAGGTGGCTCAGTCGGATGAGGGTTGGACTCTTGATTTCAGATCGGGTCATGATCTCAGGGTTGTGAGGCGGGCTCAGTGCTGGGTGTGGAGCCTGCTTAAGATTCCCTCTCCTTTTCCCCTCCTGCCTTCACAAAAAAAGGGGGGGGCAGAACTTACAATCTGCACATTAGGAAACAGGAAATCTTAGAAAGTACACCAAATAAAAGACCCCAGGTTTGGAATTTCATGTCTGCAGGCTGCGAAGAGGGAGGGAAAATGGTGTCACCAGACCCAGTCTTCACCCCAGGGAGAGCGCCCTTTGCCTGATGACACTCCCCAAACCAAGAGCATGAGCCACCTCTTCTCACTGCCCATGGACCAGAGTCCACGGCTTCCTGGCTTCCAGCCCAGGCTGGGTCCGACCAGTGAGGAACCCAAAGAGGCTTACTTCTTTGGATGCATTCATCTTTTATCAACTAATGTTGATGCTACTATCCCATTCCCAGTCCTCTACACAGATCCTAGGCCCCCTAAAGAGGAGCAATGACGGAATTAGTGAACAAAATGCAAGTGTAAGAAGGCGGGTAAGCGAAAGTGGAAAGAGGGAGGAGGGAGCAGAAGGAGAGAGGTTAACAGGCCCCCTTCCTGGCATAACTCCCGCCCCCCAAATCTCTAGACCTTGGGGTAGGCCAGGTCCAGGCGTGTCAGTTGAGATTCCTTCTCCACGGGAAGTGGAGGAGGGCAAGAGAGTGGGAATTTCTCAAAAATCACAAAATCCAAATTCTGACCGTACGGCATTTTAAAGAAGGGCCTGAGAAGAGATTGTTTTAAATGTCTCAGCATTAGGTTCAAAGAAGAATCATTCTCATCACAGCACACACACACACCATTTCACTGTGGCTTTCTAAATAAGCCCCTTGCTGGAACAGGGTTTAAGGGGTTCCTGACAAAACCTCCACAGCACATGCTCCCCTGACCGTAACCGCTGCCCCCCCCAGCTGTGGCTGTTAACATTACTTCTCCCAGACTATCACCCTGGGGCTGCAGGACTGGGGGGGGCAGGGGGGGGAGAGCCTCTTTATCACAGCCATAACCTCCACGGGTCAAGTGCAAGGTGGATCCATGGAGCCTTCGAATCCTGGGCAAGTGGATTCTGACCCTTGGCCATAGGTTCTGACTGTGTGAGCCACTGCCAGGCGCCCTCAAGACAGGCTGTCCCAAATGAGCCTTTCCAGGAACACACTCATAAATGAGGTATCAGAAAGGAAACTGCACCCAGCTCAGAGGGAATCCAGTGGATGGAAGGGCAGGGACAAGAAGGCTTGGAACGCTATGGTCAGCTTCCATTTCTTGGTGGGCATCCACCAACTCAAACTTTGGGTCCTCACAAGGACCTCTTCAAAACTGCCAACACAGACACATTCAGGTACAAACACTATGTTCGAATCATTGTATTCATCTATTCTGATGACAAAAGTCCTCTGACACACTCCCCCTCTTCCGAGGCAGCACGACGCCAGGGGCCTGGGTCACTCGATAAGCCCCAAGTGGCTTCTCAACAACTGTACCCTCAAAGGGCCGTCTCCCAGGGAGCTGCAGCAGGGTCACCACGCCGACGTAGTCCCCAGGCTCCTACAAAGCGGGCTCTGTTTCCCACTGAGCACTGTGGGATCGGGGCAGCCTTGTGTTGGAGGCAGGAGAGCCAGGAGAGCCAGGGTTGAAAAAATCGCCTTGAATCTTCCTCAAGTTAGGCCAGTATGGGATACAAAAATATATCCTCCGTTGGGAGCAGAGACTCGAGAAAAGCTAGCTGGGGAGAATATTCTTCCTCCGCCGCGCACACAAATGTATGCTTGATGGCAGCACAATGTGTCTTCCAAGTTCTGCAGAACGGGCTGCTCTAAAAAGAAATCCTATTCCCACCACTAATTCCTGAGTTAGAATTTCTTTAAAAGAAATCTTTCACAGGAAAATGAAAAGCCCTAGTCTTGAGAAGTAATACAGTGAAACATGTACGGCGAGGGCCGTATCAGCACAAACGCGAGGAAAGCTAAGGAAAAGCCAGCCGTCCGGCTGCTCTGCAGTTGGCTTGGGTGGGGCAGAAACAGCACGGAGAGCGCCCAGCCTCACAGGCGTGAGAAAGCTGGGGATGCCTCCCACGCCTGCTCTCGAGACCAGCATTCTGGGCTCTGCTTCCGAAATCTCCACATCTTGTATGCCCTGACCACAAAGAACCTATGTTCTGTCACTTTGGGACACGTCTATGAACTACGTGCTTTTGCTTACTATTGCCAGTATGCTTCAGAGTGTAGCACAGAAAGGTCGAGGCCCTGGGAGGGAAGGAAGCAGGTGGCCACCTGGAGGCTCGGGGACCACTCCCAGGCTCGGCCGGCAGAAACTCACTGACCCACCTTGAGGGACCTGAGAGAATGGCTCTTCTTCTGTTCCTAGGGGGTAAGGATTCAGGAGGAAACATGAGTAGAAGCCCTCAGTTCTTTAGACATGGTAAACATCTGCTAGCTCGTGTGGCCCAACCCACCCAATCCACATTGGCCAGTTCAGGCCAATTTGGCAATTGGGATTTGGAGAGGTTTCGTGAAGAGACCCCAACAGCATCCCCTGGGGCCAGGTCTCATTGCTAAGCAACTGCTCTGCTGTGGGCCACATGCAGGTGCACGGAGATGCGGAGATGCGTGGGGCAGGGGTGTGCTGGGCAGGGGTCCAAGAGAACAAGTCTCCAGGTGCACTTTCTGGGCACAAGGTGACCAACTAGGAAGGTACAGAACTAAAACAGAGTGACAATAAATCAGAGACCCTAGCAGATACGGCCATATCAGGACTACTATCTCCTAAGTTTTTTGTTTGTCTTTTTTTTAAAGAGAGGAGAGCTTGAGAAGTGGGGAGGAATGGGGGGGGCAAGAGAATCTTAAGCAGGCTTCATGCCCAGTGCGGAATTGGACACGGGGCTCCATCTCACAACCCTGAGATCATGACTTGAACCAAAATCAAGAGTCAGACGCTTAACCGACTGAGCCATCCAAGCGTCCCCCATCTCCTACAGGTTTCTAAATATTGTGAAAATACTGTGACCATCCATTTCCTACCACCCCAGCTGTTGTGTCACAGGACTCTGAAAGCAGTGTTGATCAGGCTTAGAGGGGGGCTGACTGGATTCACCTCTGTACCTCCACTTCTATCAGATGCCATGTGGACCGCAGATTTTTTGGTAGAGACGTCAAGTTAAGCTATCTTGAATTCCTAGTTACCTTTTCCTCTTCTTCAATAATTGGGTACTGAATGTTAGCAAATGCTTTTTCTTCATCACTTGACATTTTCTCTAATCTGAAATGGGTTGAATCATAATAATATATATTCTAATGTGAACTCACAGATGGTTTGGATGGCATAAATGCTTCTTGACGTTGGGCCTTTTTTAATATATCACTAGATTTGGTTTGTTCACTTTTTTTTTTTTTTTAATGTGAGATTTGCCTGTGTGCTTGTGAGAAAAATCAGGGGTCATTCTCATGACCCCGTTCTTATGTGATCTTGGTAGCAAGGTCACTCTCGGCTCATAAAATGAGCTAAGGAGGGTCCCCTTCCCCCTGTTCTTTGTAGGTTTGGTAGAACCTGCCTGTAAAACTGTCAAGATCTAGTGTTTCCAGATCTGTTCTTGGCGGTGGGGGGAGGGGGGTAGAGAGCTGATTTTTAAGTGCTAATTTAATTTCATTTTCCACTCAGTTTTATTGAGATAGAACAGACATACAGAACTGTGTAAGTTTAAGGTGTACAGCACAATGCTTTGACACACACACACACACATAAATTATTACCACACCAAGTTCAGTTAATATCCATCATCTCATACAGACACAAAACAAGACAGAAAAAAAAAAGGAAAAACATTTTTTTTCCTTGTGAGGAGAGCTTCTACTCTCTTGACAACTTTCAGACATGCCACAAACAGAGATGTTAGTCATCATACTGACTTATGTTGTAAGAGGGCGTCTGTACCTTCTGACCCCCTATGCTGCAATTCCCCCTCCCCCTGCCCATGGTAACCGCACGTCATCTCTTTTCCAAGGAAACTGGTTTTGGGTTTTTTTAAGATTTCACATATAAGTGAGATCATATGCATTTGTCTTCCTCTGCCTTGTTTCCCTTAGCATAATGCCCTCAACGTCCTCCATGTTGTCGCAAATGGCAAGGTTTCCTTTTTTATGGATGAATAATATTCCACTGTGCGCATGTACACGCGAGTGTGTGTGCAAGTGTGTGTGTGGCCCAACTTCTTTATCCACTCATCTGTCCATGCACACCTAGGTTGTTTGCAGGTCTTGGCTGTTGTAAACTGTTGACTCCATTTCAGTGATGATTCCAGACCCAGCTTTCGGGTTTGTGAGCCAGCACACATAATTAACTTTCATTATGGCTTCCTCTCATTTCTGTTGGTTTATTCTGTTCTTTCTAACTTCCTGACATGGGCATTTACGAATCTTCAGGCCTTTCTTTTTTCTTGTAACAAATACGTAAGGCAATAAACTTCCCTCTAAGTACTGCTGTGGCCTCATCCTACAAACTGCAGCACACGCGCTATTGTCACGACTGTTCAGCTGCATTTTCTCATTGCCACAGGATCTCTCAGACTCGTGAGGTGGCAGTGTCCTTACCCTAACACTTGGGGCTCTGAATTATCATTGATACTTCCTCATTTAACTGTGCTGTCATCAGAGAATCTGTTCTGTGTGATACAGGACAAAGCTTTCAGACTTCTAACCAGGATCCAGACATATTAATTTTTTCCATGACCCAGGACAGGGAAACATACACATTAGCATTTGTGTATGTGTGTGTATGTCTCTGTGTGTGTGTGTATATAATAATGTTTTATAGAACCATGTTTTTTGCCAGCTCAATCTAATAGCTACTGAGAGCTTTTAACATTTCCCATCATGATCATGGACTTACTGGTTTCTCCTGGGAATCTGTCAATTTGGGCTTTATTCGAAGGCCATCTCATTAGGTGAACATCAGATCAGCAGTGTTACATCTTCCTGATACAGTGTCTGCAATTTCCCCCCTATTATATAGTGACCTTCTTTATCCCTAATAATGAACAAATTTTTTTTCCCCAAGAAAGTCTAGTTTGTCTGATTATTTAAAAAGTTATACCAACTTTTGGGAGGTTAATATTGGCCTAGATTCATTTTCTATTCTTCACTTTCAACCTTTCTGTGTTCGTATGTTTTAAGTAGAACTCTTAAAAATAGCATAAAGCTGGATTTTATTTTAAGACCAGTGTAGCAATTTGTCTTTTTAACTGGTAGGTTTAATTCATCAACGCCTATTGTGATTTCCTATGTAAATGGACTCATTTAAAACTTTATTTTGTCATTCCTATTTATAATCCTCCTTCTTTACTTATTCTGCCCCCACCCCCTTTATTTTTGCATCCTATTGGACTATTTAGGCTTTATCTCCTTTTCCTCTATGGTGTTTGGAAATACACGCTTTTATTTATTATTTTTTTAGTGACTAATAAACTTATGATTAAAAAATTTTTAAAGATTTTATTTATTTATTTGAGAGAGAGAGTGCGAGTGGGCATGAGTGGGGGGGAGGGGCAGAGGGAGGGGGAGGGGCAGAGGGAGAGGGAGAAGCAGAGTCCCTCCTGAGCAGGGAGCCTTATGTGGGGCTCGATCCCGGGACCCCAAGATCATGACCGGAGCCAAAGGCAGACGCTTAACCAACTGAGCCACCCAGGCGCCCCCTAATTAAAATGATTTTGACCCTTCCATTTTCCTAACACACATACTGGACCTGATTTCACCAAGGCCTCCAGCTACTCCCCCAACAGTAGCAGAACTGGAGGAGGCCTGAAGTCTGGTGCCCTTCCAACTGACATGAGCCCCTTTTCCAACCAGGCGCACCCCCCTTCTCCATCACACACCGCAGAACTACTCCTTGTTTTTCCTCAAACAGCTCATGTTTGCATTCCCTAAATGTTTACCAATTTATTTGCTGACCACTGCTTCCTGCAGCTCACCCCCTTCTTTTGGGGTCTTTCTGAAGTACATCCTTGACCAGCTATTTCAGCAAGGATCAATTCTGGATCAACTTTCTCAAGTCCTCACAGCCCTGCAATAATGTCTCCATTCCACCTGCACTCTTCATGGATGGATTAACGGAGTACAAAATTCCAGGCTGACAGTCCTTTTCTCTCACCACTTTGGAGACATTATTTTATCTGTTTTCCTGTCTTCGGGCTCTTTCTGGTGGGATCGGAGGAGTTTGTTATCGGGAAACATGCTATTGATTTGTTGTTCCTTTATGACACCTTTAAAAAAATCTCTCATAACATTCTAAGATTCATCTTTGGGGTCCTACGGATTCAACAAAATATTTTTAGGTGTGTATCTTTATCTTATTCAGGATCATTGCACATTCTGAGATTGAGGGCCCACATTTTTCATAAATTCTGGAAAACCCTGGGCCACTTTGCTCTTTGAAAATGTTCTTGCTCCTTCTTTGTGGCAGAATTCCTAATCAGACCTCAAGCTCTCCGTGCTGCCACTCGGGAAAACTCCTCAGATACACGTTCCACTTCACCAACAGTCTCTTCAGCTGAATCTAACCAGCTCCATAATCAGCCCTTTGAATAACCTCTTTGTTTTCAAGTTGGCCTATTTTTTTTCCTGGTAATATTTTTTCCATGAATGTTTTTCAACATCTACTTTTATACCTTTGTGATTTTGTGTCACATCTTTGGTGGGACTTTATCAGAGGCAATCCTGTCTGGGCTGGGCTGTGGGCTTGTTTCAGAGCAGTTTAATCTTTGCTTCAACCAGGCCCTCAGAAAGCAGTGGCCACAGACTAATTACACAAGGACGGGCTTCCTGTAAATAGATTCTCAGGGAGACTATGGCCTCCTCTGCCCCCAGGACAAAACAGATAAGCTCCTGGGTCATCTCCCCCCCCCCC
>NC_048230.1:87073620-87088240 GCF_002007445.2 Ailuropoda melanoleuca
GCAGAACTACTCCTTGTTTTTCCTCAAACAGCTCATGTTTGCATTCCCTAAATGTTTACCAATTTATTTGCTGACCACTGCTTCCTGCAGCTCACCCCCTTCTTTTGGGGTCTTTCTGAAGTACATCCTTGACCAGCTATTTCAGCAAGGATCAATTCTGGATCAACTTTCTCAAGTCCTCACAGCCCTGCAATAATGTCTCCATTCCACCTGCACTCTTCATGGATGGATTAACGGAGTACAAAATTCCAGGCTGACAGTCCTTTTCTCTCACCACTTTGGAGACATTATTTTATCTGTTTTCCTGTCTTCGGGCTCTTTCTGGTGGGATCGGAGGAGTTTGTTATCGGGAAACATGCTATTGATTTGTTGTTCCTTTATGACACCTTTAAAAAAATCTCTCATAACATTCTAAGATTCATCTTTGGGGTCCTACGGATTCAACAAAATATTTTTAGGTGTGTATCTTTATCTTATTCAGGATCATTGCACATTCTGAGATTGAGGGCCCACATTTTTCATAAATTCTGGAAAACCCTGGGCCACTTTGCTCTTTGAAAATGTTCTTGCTCCTTCTTTGTGGCAGAATTCCTAATCAGACCTCAAGCTCTCCGTGCTGCCACTCGGGAAAACTCCTCAGATACACGTTCCACTTCACCAACAGTCTCTTCAGCTGAATCTAACCAGCTCCATAATCAGCCCTTTGAATAACCTCTTTGTTTTCAAGTTGGCCTATTTTTTTTCCTGGTAATATTTTTTCCATGAATGTTTTTCAACATCTACTTTTATACCTTTAATAGTGATTTTGTGTCACATCTTTGGTGGGACTTTATCAGAGGCAATCCTGTCTGGGCTGGGCTGTGGGCTTGTCTCAGAGCAGTTTAATCTTTGCTTCAACCAGGCCCTCAGAAAGCAGTGGCCACAGACTAATTACACAAGGACGGGCTTCCTGTAAATAGATTCTCAGGGAGACTATGGCCTCCTCTGCCCCCAGGACAAAACAGATAAGCTCCTGGGTCATCTCCCCCCCCCCCCACTAGTCTTGCCTTTCCCTTGAGGGTGCGACCCTTCAAGGGAGCGGGTTTCACATGGGAGGGTGAGGGGAGGCTCAGGTCCCATTCCCAGCCTCAACGAAATCGAAACCGTTCCCACCAGGTCTTGACAGCCAAAGACCCAGGTGACTCCCGAGGACAAGACTCCACCCACACCCCCAGGGTCAGGTTACTTCTAGGCCCCAGTCATTACCTTCGCCCTCCATTTACAGCCTCTGGCAATCTCTCTTACTACTAGCTTATAAGCTCAGCTATGTTTTTCTAGAGAATGTTTATTAACTTTAACATTTCTAAAACTCCGCAGCAGAGGGTTTTCAGATCACCTCATCTAAATTATAAGTGTAATCTCTGATTTTTTTTTTTAACCCAGAGAAACTAAGAGAAAATTCGGTTGCTAAACAATATATTCTGAAATAATTTATTTCATGTTTTAAGAGAATGGAAACAACTGACTCCCACTCTAAAAAAACAATGCTACTCATTTTAAAGATGAAACACTAAAAATAGAAATGTATTCTATTATAAGCCTTTGCTTATTCATCGGCTATTTCAGATTCAATTTCTACGCCTAAGGAAAAAAAGAAAGAATTGACATGTTTTTGTGTTTCTCCAAAATAATAGTCTTTGGAAAAGTAGGTACTTCAAAAGGCCTAAATCTTCCTAGAGCCTACAGGTTTCACCTCATCAATGAAGGCAACATGCCTCTAAGGTAGGAATCCAGAACCCTGACTTCTCAAAATGACGCCAGTTAAGATGTGCTGGCCCATGAAAAAATTCTTAGTGGGCCAGACATCAGGCTCCCAGAAAGCAGGGACCCGTCTCTTCCACACTGTATCCAAGCAAACCCCAGCACATGGACACTACCAAGTGCATGATGAACGAAATACCCCATCGGGATAGGAGTCCCGCATTTATATGGCTGTAAGGACCACATCCAAACAGAAACACATGGGTATCCTGGCAGAGGAAAATAATGCACACTGTGGGGACTTACATGCTTTTGGAAAGAGTTATTTCTTGGTTCTTCATAGTTTTCCCACTATTGCAAATGTGGTCTCTGTTTCATTCTGTTTGGTGCTGGTATCCAGAAACGTAATAGATTTCTGTAGGGCGACTTCGTCCTCCAGCAACTTCTTTAGTTCTAGGGACGCCTCCTTAGATTTTAAAAAATATTTTCTACATACATAAGCATTCTGCCTATGGATCACGGTTTTGTTCCTTTCTCCCCAATCTTCCCATTTTTAGCTTCGCTTTTCCTTGAATTTTCCCTCCAACACAGAGCTAACGAGAAGGAATGACAGCAGCCATCCTGTTTTTTCCTTATCTCAAAGGGGAAGATTTCGGTGTCCTGCTGGTTAGTGTGATGTTTGCTTTTTGTAGATATCCTTTGTTTATTTCAGGTTCTTGGTTCTCTTCTTGGTACAGTGTGGATAAGTTACATTTTCCTAGAAATTTATTTATGTCGTCACAACTTGCAAAACCCTTCCCATGTGGACATGCAAAGAAAACAGGTTTTCTACTTATGATGTGTGGTATAGCCCCCTCCTCGGGATCCTTCAGGTATTTTTAATAAACATCTATGACACTGGTTTTATTTCATTTATTTTTATTTAGCACAAGTTGTACATTCTAACCACTTACCTTTTTAGTGTCTACTACATTAGTAGTAAAGTTCCATTTTACATTCTTGAGAGGATCTGTGCCTTTTTCTTGATCAATTTTGCCTGATATTTGTCGACATTGCTCATCTTTTCTGAGAATGAAATCTTGGCTTTGCTGGATTCATCTATGTGCTTATTTGGTTTCAGTTTCATTCATTAATTCTCATCCATACTTTCTTCTGACTGGTTTCAGTTTATTTTGTCTTTCATAACTTCTAAAGGAAGATGCTTCTTACTTATAGCTCACTACTTTTCATCTTTTCTGATGTATATAATTAAAGGTACACATTCCCCTGTAAATAATACTTTAGCCACATCCTACAAAGTTTGATGTGTAGTATTTTCATTACCACTCAATTTCCCCTTTTATTGACTTATAAATAAATGCTAAAAGCATACTTTTTACAAAAGTTCCAAATATGTGGAGATTTTCTATTTCTTTTTATTCATATTCCCAGCTTAACTAAACTGTGGTTAGACTACCTGCTCTATATAATTCCAAACCTTTGATTTTCATTGAGATTTACTTTAAGGCCCCAGATAAGACTACTCTTTGAAATTCTGAAGCCAAATGTGTTAGTTGGCTACAGTGTTTTATTTATATATGGTCGTAGACTATATATAGTCTTTCGTTCAAAGTTCTAACCATATTGATTTTTGTCTGCTTAGCTCTCAATTACTGACAGGATGTGCTAAAAGTCTTTACCATGATTACAGATTTGACCACTTCTTATAGTTCTGTCAATTTTTGTTTTACCTATTTCGTGATTAAGTTAGTAAGATGCACTCAAAGTTAAAACTGGCGTATCTTTAAGCCAAATTAAACTTTGATCATTATGAAGTGCACTTTCTCTCTGTAATACTTTGTATGTATGTGTCAAAGGCTCTTTTATATACCAATAATACAACACCAGTTTTCTATTCTTTTTCCTTTCTTCCTTTTCTTTTTTTTCTTTCTTTCTTTTCTTTTTTTTTTTTTTTTTGTATTAATAATCCTTATGCCCAGTGCAGGGCTTGAACTCATGAACCTGAGATCAGAGTCGTACATTCCACTGACTGAGCCATCCAGGCGCCCCCATACCAGTTTTCTTTTAATAAACTTTCTATAATACATCTTCTATCCTTTTATTTTTAACCTGTGTCCTGTATACAGCACAAGAGTGGATTTTTTTAAATCCAGAATGATATCTTTATGTTTTAACTGCAGTATTTAATCAATTTATACTAAATATGAATGCTGATATATTTGAGCTCAAATCTATAATCTATTTTGTGCTATTTTCCCATCTGTCCTTTCTTATCTCTTTTTAAAAATAAAAATTCCATTTTGCCCCCCTCTACTTTTACAGAATACAGTTTCCATTCTTTAGTAATTACCTTTAAAAAAGAACATGCAGGGTTCGCCAAGCTCAAAGTTAAATAAGTCTACCTCTTCCACTAACTCCATTACCCTTTTTACCTTCAATGTTATACTGTTTTCATGTATTTAACCCTATCCCTTTTGCAGCCACCACCCCCATGCCAAACGTTACTATTATTCTTTTACGTGTGTTTAGAGTGGTCCAAATATTTACCACCTTCTTTACTCCTTGCTTATACAGCTTACTCTTCCCATTTGCCATTACTTGCCCTCCAAGAGCATCCTCCGGAATTTTCTTTAGCAAGGGTCTGTCACTAATTACCTGTCTTGGTTTTTGCCTTAAAAGTGATCTGGATTTTTTGATTTTTGGCCTTTTCTCCCCTTTGGTTCCTATATCACTACACTGTCTACATATGGGTGTTTTTTCCTTTTTTGGATGGGTACCTCATCCATTCCGTAGGCCCTCAGGCATCCTCTCGTCCCATACTGGCTCTGGTCCACAGTCTCTCCTCTCCTCGAACCCCAATGAGACATGCTTCTCAGTCTATCCTCCCTGATTCTTAATTGGTCTTAGAAATTATTCATCTATTTGGTTCTTAAAGATGAAATCTATTCATTCTCTTCCGCTCTTTCAGTTCACTTTTTCTCTTCAATCTGCTGGGGTTTTCATTACAATTATCGAGCTGCTCACGTCTAGAGGTTGTTCCTGCTTCTTTGTAAAAATTTGCTGGGTCGTTTTATAGTTTCCTTTCCTTGTACGTATTTTCCATCTTGCCTAGTATGGTGAGCACAGTTAACAATCTGAGTCAACCCCTCCACGGTCTCATATTTTCACCGATCTGTTGTTCCTCGTCCTTATTCACGGCACTCTGCATTCCTTGGGTTTACTTATTCTTGACTAGGGACTGCTCACTTTCCTGTGAAAATTACACGCAGGGATTCACTAAGCCTGGAACAAAGGGGCAGTCCTTCGAAGATGTGCTCATCTGCTCACTTGCAGGATGGCCCCGGAGCACTATCTGTCCAGGGCGACTCTAAAATGATTTTAAAATTGGTTGGAGAATTTCCTTGCACTTAGGTCCCGGGATCTGCATGAGGTACAATTTTGAGTACAAGTTCTCAGGCGGGAAATGGGCTTCTTTCTGGGTCACCTCCACCCCGGAGGTGTAGCAGCTCTGTGGTTCCAGCTCCAAGGGGCAGGCTCATCCATTGTACTGCCCCCTCTCCCCAGAGATACCATCAAAATTCAGAGTTTGCCCGGTTTGCCAAATGTCCTTGGGGCGGCTTACTGTCCAAGATCATTCCTTTCACTGAGGTTTTGGCCTCCTCACCATCTCCCAGGAGTAAATAACCTAAGTGTCCATAGTTAGATGAATGGACAAAAAAAAGATGGTGAACAGAGTGGGGTTACCAGAAGGGAGGGAGACTGGGAATGGGGGGAGGTAAAATGAGTGAAGAGAATCTAGACGGACAAGCTTCCAGTTATAAAATAAGTTAAGGCATAGGGATGTAATATACAGCATGGGGAATACAGTCAATAATATTGTACCAACTTTGCACGGTGACAGACAGTAACTAAACTTATTGTGTGATCAGTTCTCAGTGTATACAAATCACTGTTGTACACATGAAATAGAATATTGTGTATCAATTACACTATATAAATACCTTCCAAGCCAGTCCATGCTTTTCAGAAGGGGCTTTTTATTTTTTTATCTGTTATATAGCACCTGCCCCGTGTGCCCCCTCACCCCATCAGAAGGTGATCCAGACCACCCAATCATCAGAACACAGTGGCCCCTCACTTCTTGGGGCTACTGACATTTGGCACTGTTGTACCAAGAGACACTGATGTTTGGCATTCCTAGCCAAATGAAGCCCCAGCCAACCAAGCTCTTAAAAGAAAAAGGTGATCATCCTTGCTATGCGACGGCAGGGCTGGTGGTGTTGCTAGACAGACGTCCAAATCCAGACCTGGATAGACATCCATCCCAAGAAGAGGGGAGGGACTCTGCAGGGTGTCCCTGCACCACTGACCTGGACTCTGCACACGGATTCCAGGAGGTGGGAGGATCTCCGGATTAGAAATGTGGGGGTCAGGGCTGAATGACACCTGGTACTCGACTGTTGGCTCCTTTGTTTTTAAGAAATCCCCTTAATACTCCAACACGCACTACATTAACCTGGGGGTGGGGATCTGATAACTCAGTCCCCAGATCGAGGCTTTCCCTTCATTTCACAAAGAGGAGCTGCGAGGAGGAGCTGTCTTTCCGCTCACATTTGTGGTGAAGGGGTAGCATTTGCTCATGGGCAACAGAACTGACCCTCTTTCACCAGCCTTTTGCAAAGGCCCAACTTGGATTAACGAATTCCATGGCCAAATGTTCCCATCTCCGTGACAAAGGGGGAAGGACGGTGAGTTATTTCTTGCTAATAACGATGGTAACTCAAACTGCCTTCTGCTTCTNGCCCAACTTGGATTAACGAATTCCATGGCCAAATGTTCCCATCTCCGTGACAAAGGGGGAAGGACGGTGAGTGAGTTATTTCTTGCTAATAACGATGGTAACTCAAACTGCCTTCTGCTTCCTTCTTAAAGTCGGCCATTGTATAACATATTCCGAGCCCTCCGGTCCTGCCGGTGGGAGTATAAATGAGTTCCTGCACCTTAGGAAAAAGTTTGGCTAGCCTCTCTTCTAAAGATGAGTATATGCCTCCTTGAGGCTGGCAATCCCACTCCTAGGGACAGACCCGACAGCCATGTGGATAAGTGGTCACTGCAGTGAGGGGTAGGACTTTATCTTTCATCATATCATGTCATTTCTACCATATTATAACAGGAGCCCCCAATTAGAAACTGTGCAAGTACCCATGCAGAGTGAAAGGGGCACTGGTGCAAGACTCACAAGCTGGAGTGGCAGGCAACAATGACGGTGAGCCACCACGAGGCCGACAGTACAGAGCACTCCCACCCGCCACGTCCCATGAAAGGCCCAAGACAGCACGGGACGCGTGATTCCCTTTCTACGTAGAGTTCAAACACAATGAAGCGAATCCGTGTGCCAGGAGCGAGCACATCCTTGGGGACGGGTAGCAGCCGCAGAGGGCAGCAGAGAACTTGCTGGGGGATAATATTTCTTGATATGCTGGTTAAACAGGGTGGTCGGTTTGTGGCAGTTTACAACTGGGCTGCAGACTCACAACAGAGCACTTTTCTCTGTATGCAGTTTACTTTAGTAAAGAGTTTAAAAATATATATGCCTGCTCTGGTGGGAAACTGCATCACACGGAACTTGAAGGCAGAGCATCTTCGGTCCCCGGAGCCATCTGTGGCCCTGTCACTGCTGCCACCCCCCAGCCCTCTCACGGGCATTGTGGAATTGCTCCCACCAAAGAGGTGGGTGGTTGGGGTCAGGGGCCAGGAAGGCAGTCACCTCTGGCCCTAACCTTGCAATCCATGGCCACGCCCACTGTGCTGCCCTCCGGGTTGACTTTTAAAAATCCAACAGTTCAGAATAAGTCTCCAAGTTCATAAGCTCCCAACTTAGGCGGGAAACAAGTTGACACAGAAAACAGTGGCTGGGCTTCAGAGTCGTGGCTCAAGTTGACCTTTCCATTGTCCCTTGACATGCCACCCTAAGCCTTCCCTAAGGGGGTCAGTAATTCATTTATTCTCTGGCACTGACTCCTTCTTTTCCTTGATCACTGTGACTCCTACTAAATTCTGAAAATTCCTAGTTCTTTTCCTACTTACTACAAATATCTAGAAGGCAGAAAGAAATGAAAGTGTATTTGACAGAAATAAGGCTACGTCTAATCCCTATTCAGGAGGAGTCTTAACTGAAAAGAAAGCAGTTCGGATGATGTCGAGTGGTACATTTAAACCGCTGAATGAGAAGTTCCAGAGAAACCTACCACCTGGGCTTCGGGCAGAACGAGCGTCTTCACCCTTCCAGAGAAAATGAGTAGGCCAGATGCTCCCATCACAAAGGGCAAGGAATCCAGGATCAACTTTTCTTTCTTTTTTTTTAAAAAGATTTTATTTATTTATTAGACAGAGATAGAGACAGCCAGCGAGAGAGGGAACACAAGCAGGGGGAGTGGGAGAGGAAGAAGCAGGCTCATAGCGGAGGAGCCCGATGTGGGGCTCGATCCCGTAACGCCGGGATCATGCCCTGAGCCGAAGGCAGACGCTTAACTGCTGTGCCACCCAGGCACCCCCAACTTTTCATTTCTTTGCCCAAAAGCAAAAGCAGGAAGAGTGGAGGAGAAACAAAAGGATGGGGGCAGGCCAGGAACGGACTCATACCAACCAGATCACCTGCCTCGACCAGCTCCTCCCGCCTCCCCGGGCCTCCCCGCGCCAAGTCCTCCGAGGACAGTGAACGCTGTGCGGGAGGCAGGAGGCTCATCTCCTCAACTCCTGTGCTCCTCGAAGGCTGACTAAAAGAGAGAATAAAATGCCAACTACAAGAAAAGAATTTTCCTCCTACCACTAAGGAACACTCACTAAACACAAAATCTAGCTCTTCTCGGAAAGAGCCAGCACATTGTTCAAAGCAAAAATAACATTTTCTTTCCTGGCGAGCGTGCTGTCACTGATACACTCAGTTATTCTCCAAGCCCCCCCCCCCCAATGCTCATCAGGCACAGAAGGAGATCGAGGGTGCTCGCTGCGTGCTCTCCTCCTGGAACTGCGAGCAGCTGGGAAGGGCCCGGCCCCAGCAATGCACCCTGACGTGGACAGTGGGCTGTGGACAGGCGAGGAGCGCTGAGAGTAATGTAACTGGCCTGGAGGCTTGTGGCACCTGTGAGAAAGAGAATGCCCAGGCCTCCCACTAAGGATCACTTCGAACCCCTGGGCTCTGTGGGCAGAGCAGTATCATCCCCATTCGACAGCGGTCCTCCATGAACATTACTGTCACCGTCTCAACTGGAGCAAGGCTGGAGGGAATCCAAAAACCACTTGGCTTCGTGATACGTTTTTTGTGTTTATATCTGATGCTCTAGGAACCCTGACTACTTCAGGCTAAACGATAATATACTCATAGAACACGAGTGCTAGAAATTCCTCTCCCCGTTAGCTCGGTGAGGATGGGCATCCACCGTGTGCCAGGCAGTATCCCAGGCATTAGGGATACCTCAGGGAAAGAGAACAGACATATCCCTGCATCGGCAGAGCAGACAAAGTCAGTCACGTATGCAACAGGTCTGGCTGGCAATAACGAAGAGAAAGCAGTACAGAGAAGTGGGACAGGGAGCAGGGATGGGGGGGTCGCTAGGGGCTGTCACTGTAGTAGGGTAGTCAGGGAGATAACACTTCACCAACCTGAAGAAGATGGGGAAGCAAGCCATGTGGCCATCTAAGAAACAGTGTCCCATGGACAGCAACAGCATGTGCAAAGGCCCTGAGGCAAACACACCCCTGAGAAACAGAGGAGGCCAGCGTGACTGGAGCAGAGGATACAATGGCAGGAGTGAAGCCAAAGTGAAAGCAGGGCCCTTGGAGGCCACTGTAAAGACTCTGACCAAGGAGGGTCTTTGAACAGAGAAGTGATGTGATCTGCTCTGGGAACAGACTAGAAGGCAGAGGGTAAGGGCAAAAGCAGGGACACCTGAGAGCTAGTGAAGTAACCCACGAAAGAGAGGAGAGAGGTTTGGACCACGGTGGTACCAGTGGAACAGCTGCATTCTTGCTCTATTTTGAACAGGGAGGTTTGCTGTTGTACAGGATACAAGAATGAGAAATCAAGGAATTAAGGATAAACCGAAGTTTGTGGCCTGAAAGATGTGGCCATCTGGCCTAGTTTCATTTTACATGAAGAGGAAATTGAAGCCCAGGAAGGATAAAGTCCGGTCCAAGCTCACACCACTTATTTCTAGGACTAGAACCCCAACGACCGCTCTCCCTCCACCCCTCCTGCAGCTCAGTAGGAGACAATGATGACCACGCAGGTCACGCCTGGATGCCCTCCAACTCCTCTCCGCTCTCAGTTGCCGGAGTAGACAGTGCTCGCTCGGGGACTGCCAACACCAAGCACATAATGTAAACCAGCATCGGATGTTGGAGAATGAGAGCCACAGGCCCTGCCCAGAGAGGATGACCAAGGCCATGGCCGCCATGCAAGAAAGCAGACCTGCTGTGCTCACCCATTCCCATTCTCCCCGAAAGAACCCCCAGAGCTAGACTTTTAACCAAAAAATTCTCCTTTAAAAGGTGGGTTAGTTGTTTAACGATATGAGGGCAGCCAAACAAATCTTGTGTGTGGAGGCCAAGCTCAGTCCATGCAGGGCACCATCCTGGAAGCAGTCTCAAGACAGCCTAAAACAGACCTGGTCCACTCACACCTTGACCAGGGTTAGGGCATGGAATTAAAGGGTTCAGTTTAAGATGGTCTTTTCTTCCAACTTTTTAGCCAGCAGATGACAGTCATTATCACTATAAATAGCTGATAACTTCCAGAACAATCTAAGTGAACCTCCTCTGACCAAAAAGAGAGTAAGCAGCTGCCCACTATTCTGGGTTTTTTGTTAACTTTGCTTATTCTACATGGAGGACTAAGATAAGCCCACTAGTACAGCCAAGAGTTCAAGTCTTCCCAAATACTATCCAGTGACCCTTTCAAAGATGTATAGAGTATAACAGAGCCCTGCAAATGACCCGGGAAACAACTTATGTCAGCCAAGTATGAAAACATCAAGACATTGCTACGTGTAAGGTTTAAGGACCAGCAGCTGTTCCAATCTTGCCAAAATAATCAAATTTAGAAATTACAAAACTTTCTTCATAAATCAAAGTTGCTTCCCATTGCTAGACAGTGGGATATACAGGTCACCCACGGCACTTAAGGAAAACACATTAGATGTGTCTGGTTTTTATTTTGTTTTTTGAAAAGATTTTTTTTAAGAGAGAGTGCGCACGACTGGGCAGGAGGAGCGGCAGAGGGAGAGGGAGAAGCAGGCTCCCCGCTGAGCAGGGAGCCAAATGAGGGGCTCGATACCAGGACCCTGAGATCATGACCTGAGCTGCAGTTAGATGCTTAACTGACTGAGCCACCCAGGCGCCCCAGACGTGTCTGGTTTTTAGATGTGGAAGTCGGGTTGCACGTCTCCTCTGCCTAAGAAAACAGCCTCCTAGGAAGTCCCGGAGTTAATTTTCTAAAATGCTGGATGGCCCTCTTGCCCAGGCTCTCCCTTAGAATTAAATATTAACCTTCCCTACAAGCCATATGCTGTCTGCCCAATACCTATTTGGCTTTGGTACGGCTGACCATTCTGATGCTGTTGATACTAGGGTAAGAATTTCCCCCGGGGTAGGGCCGCTATCTGTGCAGCTCCCCCGCCTGTTTTTACTCTTGGTATGCAATTTACGATGCACACAAACAGGCAGAAATCAATGCTTTCTAAGGGTGATATCTTATTAGGACGAAGCCCATGAACTGCCACTCGTCAACTGTTTTTGACGTATAAAATGGGCAACATAATATTTCTAAATGATCAAGAATGGAGACTTGAATGTTTCAAGAATTCCAACTACCTTGAACTCTTAAAGAAAATAAGAAAAAAAGAATTCCAGCTATCTCTAGATCAGCACTGTCCAGGAGAACTCTCGGTGATAATGGAAACCATCTAAATCTGCACGGCAAACACACGGGGACTGAGCATGTGAAATACGGCTAGTATGACTAAGAAACAATTTTTTAATTTTACTTGATTGTACTTGTTTTAAGCTTAAGCAGCTCTATGTGGCTACTGTATTGGCCAACAGAGTTCTAGACTATCGATAGTTTCTTCACACAAGAAACAGGTCTCACTCATTTATATTTATAGTGTTTGAAGGCCCAGCACACAGGAGACATTTGCTAAAGAGATGAAAAATGCCTTCTTGCACTGAATACGTTTTCAATTGGCTGTGTACCTTTCTTCCTCTGAAGCTCTTAATTCCGATCTCCTAGCTCCACGTCCTCCCTCCCTTAGGTAGTTACTATCCCAGCAAATGTGGAATTATCCGGCCCTGTGGGTGAACATTCAGAAGGCCACGCCCACACTGCCCAGCAGCTGGGCCACAGGAACTGGCCTAACCACCACCTGACCTGCTGGGCCTCCATGTTCCCATCCACGGAATGGGAACAACCATACCTATTCTTTAGAATGGGGGGACTGCTGCAAGGTCTAGATATGTGTTCAAGTTGTGAACTCTGATTCTCAAACTGAGCTCAGCCTGAGTTGTCCAATGAAGTAGGAGGCTAACTAACAAGAATCTTAACAGGTCCTCACTTGGTCAGCATTCATCCTGTTACAGGCTAGGTCTTAACTACTACTACAGACCCCGGATGTACAGCTGGATAGCACAGTCTCTACCTTCCTAATTCTGACTGACCATTATTTTTTCAAACCTCCTGAAACAAGACTTTAGCAAACAAAAATACACAGTCTCAAAAGAACTTCTGAGTCCCTGCCTCAGTATCATTCATTAGAAAAAGTCCCCAGAGATAAAAGAACAAATAAGAGTCTGGGGTCCTGACACTTTTAAAAGCTGTCCTGAATACATAATAAACCAATTTTCCAATTAAATCATTTCCATTCAACCACTCAGACAGAATTTGGTACTGTATACTTATTGTAGCCTGTTGACTTAGGGATCATTTCAGCAAAGAGTTTAATTGCTCAAATGTGACTCAGTGATTCAGGAATATCGAAAACTCTCCCATCACCAAAAAATATCCATGCACC
This sequence comes from Ailuropoda melanoleuca, assembly GCF_002007445.2. Lineage (NCBI taxonomy): Eukaryota > Metazoa > Chordata > Mammalia > Carnivora > Ursidae > Ailuropoda > Ailuropoda melanoleuca. Next base: position 87,086,427 of record NC_048230.1, read on the forward strand.
AAAGTACCACACTAACTCATCTCTTTCCAGATGTTCAGAGGCTGATTCCTAACAATGACAGAAAGGAGTCCTGTTATAGCACGGTGCCTATGGTTTTACCCACTGAACACCCTGTTTCCAAACCCCAGACACCTTTCTTGTCCCTATCCCAGCTGCCCAGCAAGCCACGTGTGCACTGCTCCCAGTAAAGGGAAAACAGCCTACTGGGAGGTATGCCCCCACTTTTTCCTCCCTTGTGTAAATAGAGAGGGAAGTGGCATCTCCAGGACCTCAGAACCGGAAACTTTTCTGGAAAGAAAACAGGTTGGCAGCCCATAGTGGGGCTGACCTTTAGAAAGTTCATAAAGTAATTGAGACATCACCACCATAAGCAGCACGCTGCAGGATCACCAAGACTTCTCTGGTGTCAGATTAGGGGGAAGTTAAGAAGAGCAAGCACAGAAGGAAAGTGTGAGGAGGGACGCAGAGTCAATAGGAGAATGGTCCCTGGCTGTGTCGTGGGTATAAAACGTGCAGCTGTCCCTCCTGAGAGTGCTGGAAAGAAGACCTGGGTCTCCAGAAACACGCAGCAGCCAGAGTTCTAAAGAGATCTCTAGCCTAGAATGTTGAAGCCCTAATGGTCCCACTTCCCCAAACTCCAAAAAATACCATCCACATGCCCCCACCCTGCAGGTTCCAGCACAGTAAGCAAGCAGTGAGGTGGGAGGCTCCCAAGCACCCTTCAAGTTTCATTTCCTTGGTGCTTCCCAGTCTCTGCTGACCTCTGACCTCCAGGAGTTATTGCCAAACTGCCTTCTGTTTGCACAAGGTCCTAGTTTTTCCCAACACTTGCTGGGAAGGCTGCCCTGACCCTACTGCGAGTGGGTGGTGTATCTCCAGGTTACAGATAAGGAAACCCAGGTTCAGAGAGTTTAAGGGAGTTGCGCAGAGGGTCTCTAAGTGAGGGCTGGGAGTGGAACCCAGACCTTCGGACTTCTGTGAGCCCTCGGCTGAAGGCAGAACCGGACTCCACCTCCCTCTCGTGCCCCGCAAGCCCCTAAAAACTCATCCCAGCAGTAACAGACAACACTTGTTGGCTATTCCCTACGCATGCTGGGTCTTCACAGCTTTTCTCCTAAGTAGAAATAATTCGCAGCCCCGTTTTTCAGACGGGAAAGCGGACACCCAGAGTGAGACAGCTTGGCCCAGGTCACCCCGAATGCTGCCGGGATTTCAGATGCCCACTCCCTTAACCGTTGCACCACAATGAGCAACCATCTATGATCCGTAATCTAGGAGGGTCCCTGACGCTTCCCGGACGCCCTACTGGAAGCGCGCACCCCAGCCCGTCCTCCCTCACTCAGGGCGCGGACTAGGGAGCCCGGCGGGCCGGGGCGGGCGCCAGGCCGGGTGCCAGAGCGCTTGGCCGGCCGGGACGGAGGTGCCCGCTTCCGCCTGGGCCTGGCACCGCTGGCCCATTCATCGTGGCGCGGGGTGGGGGGGGGTGTGACCGGGCACGGCCCGGGTGGCCCCGTCACCCCTCTGGGTGCCTCCCGCCGGGCTCCGCGCGGCCCAGCCGGGGAAACGGTGCCCCTGGCCCCGCCGCCAGGGGGAGCAGGGAGCCGCCGCCCGCACTCCGGGAAGTTGCCACCGCGGCCACCCGGCGTCCCGATCCCGGACGGCTCCGGTCCTCGCAAGGCGTCCCCCGCAGCCCCGAATCCCAGGGCCGCCTGTCGGGGGCCGCTCGCCCCCCCGGAAGCGCCTCCAGGCCGCAGCCTTCAGGCTGGCGTGCTCGGCCTGCTGGCCCCCCATTCAATCCCGCCCTCCTCCCCCCC